>NW_027279008.1:0-262500 GCF_046629955.1 Centroberyx affinis | reverse complement strand
AAAAGTGTTTGGAAAAATTAAATCCTGCTCTCCTTTCAGCTGCCAGAAGTTACAAGGAACTGTCTGGTAACTAGTAGGTGGAATAATATTTGAATTTTGTAATAAAATATGCAGTGCCAATGGGATTATACGATAAGATAAGATAAGATAAGATAAGATAAGATAGAACTTTATTGATCCACTGGGGGGAAATTCAATAAAGTACAATCTTATCATATTTTATCTTAGAGCCACATTGGCACAGCATATTCTATTACACAATTCTAATATTTCACTACGTACTGTATAACATTTAAGGTAGATAAGATAGATAGATAGAACTGCCTGCAGTACTAATGTGGGAAAGAGGGAGGATTTATACTATGACCACCACATTTTTGGACGCTTTTGGATGTTGTTGGACCTCTAAACCGGTCTAGGAATGAAGTTTGAACGCTCCATCACAGTATATCCATCTGCAAATTGGTGCTAATCTATGCCATTCATTTTGGATTAGGCATATAGCTCAATCTCCACAGCAGATGGTGTGGTTTTGTGGATTAATTACAGCCTGAGCGAGCGTGGGACATATCAAAACATCTGGTTAACTTTGATTTGGTCGTGGTTTCTGCACAGGCTGCTCCCTTAACCGCCTGTGGGGCGCTGGGGGTTTTTTCGCTTGTGTCAGTCTGTGGAGCCGATGTGTTTTACCTCTTGTCCCGAGGAAGGTTGAGAAACGTCCAGAGTTTGACCATATTAGGTCGTCGCTGTCACACATCTCGCTATCTCTGTGAGGCTGTGCAGCTGCAGCACACATCGCCCGGTTAGGTAACAACAACACAATGCTCAACGCACGCCAGCAACTTCCTCTGCTCTTGCAACCCGAGACAAATCTCATTCCACCTCCCTCACTGTCACATAATACAGCGATAGAAGAGGGAGTTCTTCAGTGTTATTATGGGATGGTGATGCAATAGGTACCAGACACAGCTGTGGTGAGTTGGCAGCATAAAAATACCCGTAATCAGAGTGAATAATGCCCTCTTGCCATCGCATGTGTGCCGACTGAAAAAGTAAGGAAGTCAGCATAATAAAACGGTGAAAAATAGAAGCGGACTGATCCTCTGATGTAAGGAATTTCCTATTTATAGATTCGAGCATCATAAACTGTCCTGGTCACCACTTTGGGAGATTTTTTGAGGTAGCTTCAGAAAACCCAAAAGCTGAATCAAACACAGTGACGCTCATCAAAGTCGCAACCACATGCTCCCCGCTCCCCCTCCACACACACACACACACACACACACACACACACACACTTCCCTGTTGATTAAATCGACCACTCTTTCCATTCGTCATTCTAATGTGTCTCGTACACTTCTGCATATTTTCTCTATCGTGAGTATGTCTTGTATTATATATATATATTATGCCTTGCTGCAAATTTTCCACTGGGGACAAAAAAAGCATGAAACCTTTGTGTCTTTCTACCGGTTTCAGGATTCATTGCCAAAAGGTTTAGGGTTGAATTTTTGCACCAAAATCTCAGCAGTTCTTTCCCCCCCCCGCCTTACCTTGTCTGCAGAGGTGGGGCGCATGAGGGAGACCCGGTCGTACTGCCGCCGCAGCAAAGCCCACAAAGCATCGAGACGACCCTGACAGGACAGAGAGAGAGAGAGACGCCTTTCAGTTAAAAAGAGTCGGGACTTCACATGGCTGCATTATTAGTTCTGCTGATTTGCACAGATGATGAAAAAAAAATAAAAACACTGGGAGAAAAGAGAGATGAAACTGTGCAGGCGAGACAGAAACACTGAGGGGTGTATAAAATATGTTTCACTCCAAAAAAACAAAACAAAAATCAAGATGTTGTTTATGCCAAACAATGACACAAACGACATCTCAACAAGGAGGAGAATGGTGCAAAAACAACAAAATGCATATATATAAGAGGAAAATGAAATTATGTGAGAAGAGTGGGAGGCTGTAAGTGTGTGTATGTTGAAATAAAGGAAGAAACGGCTGCATATGAATATCTGTTGCGCTCACCTTGATGGGAGTGTACCATTTGGTCTCTGTCTGGTGGTAGCTGGGGGCGGACTTGGCGGCGGGACGTTTGATCATGGGCTCCTCCACCTCCTCTGGTATGGACACCACGGCGTTCTTGGCCATCTCCAGCCTGGCTCCCTCCTCAGTCGAGCCTTTCTCTCCCCAGCGCACCTAGACGCACAAAAAGATCCAGCAACAGCAACAGCAAGGTTAGGGCCAAGTACACCAGGTGATTCCACTGACTGGCACACCTTCAACCAGAGAGGAAGAACTAACCAGTAGGGTCGGGGTTCGAAAGCATTTTATCGAATATGAATCCAGTATCGAATCTGCGTATTGAATCCGAATCCTTTCGAATCCCTTATCAAATCTTTTTAGGTCTTAAAGTTGTAAAAAACTCTTTTACTTTGATTTGATACTGTGTAGATAAATGTTTAACCGTTACCTCCGGCAAATTTTGCCATTTGTTCATAGATTTTAGTGAAGTGCAGCTAGGGCTGGGCAATATGGACAAAATCAAATATAACAATATTTTGGACCAAATACCTCGATATCGATATTGCGACAATATTGTAGGGATGACTATTGGTGCTTTCACAAAATATTTACACAATGAGATTTTTGATAAATAATCATCAGTAATGTGGATATAATGACTAAGTGGGTAAAGGCAAATAATAGAACAGCTAGAACAGTCTGGTAAGTTCAGAAAATGACATCACTTTACTGTAATGCAGCCTTTAAAACCAGGAAAAGACAACACTTATGCCATATCACGATATTACGATATCCAAAATCTAAGACGATATCTAGTCTCATATCACGATATCGATATAATATCGATATATTGCCCAGCCCTAAGTGCAGCCACACTTTTCTGAGGCAGTCTGCCATGCTCAGTCAGTCCAGAAAACAAACCGTATTACCTCATCAGTTGCAGACGGCAGTTACAGTTGTAGTTGAGAGGACAAAAAAAAGATTTGATAAGAAATTTGTTGGACTTGGAGCTTAACGAATCCAGGTATTTTACCAAAATGGAACCGGCTAACGGAACCAAACTGTTCTAATCAGTACAGGATAGATGCAGGATCAATATGATGATAATGTAGGGGGGCTTATACAATTGCTATCACTATACTGTATATGCTTTGAAAAATGAAATGGACTGAAAACCTGTTATTGTATTACTAAGCACATTTGCATACTGTACAACATGTGTTTTTGTCTGTGTGTGTGTGTGTGCGTGTGTGTGAGAGAGTGAATGCATGTGTGTGTGTGTGTGTTAAGCTGTCCTGCTTTTTAATTGAATTCATCACATCTGTTGCAAGGAGGAAAAAAAAAAAAAAAAAAAAAAAAAAACCACTGTCACATGAATGGTGGAGAGGTGATTAATTAGCGACACAGTTTTCAAGCTGTAGGTTAAGCCGTGACAATATAGAACAGCTTTTCAGAATCATCTGTGGGATATTTTCCCCCGGCCCGCCTGCGTCACCAAGAAAAGAGAGGGGTGCGCGTCCCGATGAATAAAAGATACGTTGTCACGACCGCAGGTTGAATAACGCGTTTGAAATGTTGGCAGCGAGCGTAACGGAGAGGTGGTTTTATCAGCATGATGTCTTAAATCTAGATGCAGAGAAGAGGACAGGTTGATCTTAACAAACACCTCTTCCCCCGATCCACAGGGGGGGGGAAACCTTCAGAAGTGGAAGACGGGGCTGTCCGGGAGAATCAACCCGCTCCGGGAAGAAGAGAGGGGGGACGGGACGGGATAGCTCGCTAACACCCGTGGGAAAAAGCCAGAGGTAGGCGCTCCCTGAGGATTCTGGGAAATCCCCGCAATCCCACCGACTTCCTCGGGGGCTGAGAAGTGGTAGAGAGGGGGTAGAGGCGAGGGGGGGGGATGGAGGGGTGGTGGGAGCCTTTAAACCTGGATTCCCTTCGGAGGAGAGGGGAAAGCGAGGCGGATAACAAAGGGGCTGCCAAGGTTTGGGAGTCGGGGGTTGGCGAGGGGGGGGTGGGGTGGGGGGGGTGGGGGGGTGGAGAGGTGGGTGAGACGGATGCGTCAAGTTGACAGCAGAGCTCAATCCTTCATCCCCGGCAACGACTTGATCCAATCAGGCTCGGACGGCCAAGGACGAGCTGGCAGGGCCTGTCACGTCGGAGTCGTCAGGCGGCCCGGCTGCAGGAGGCCGGTCCCTCTTCCTCCTCCTCCTCCTCCTCCTCCTCCTCCTCCTCCTCCTCCTCCTCCTCCTCCTGAACGCTCCGCAAACTTCCAGCTCCGGAGAGCAAAGACGCCACGTCAGCGCTTTTTTTTCTCTCCGAGCGTGTCGCAGGTTCAGAGAGGGCCGGAGTTCATTCACCTCTAGAAGCAGTGGTTCTCAACCTTTTTCATGTCAAGGACCCCTAATTTAGTCCACATTAGAGCCACGGACCCCCATTTGATGAGATTTTGTCTCTCTGACCCAAATCTGTGAATATTTTTATTGTTAGATATGATTTTGTCCAGAATTCCATGACTGTCTGTATTGTAGGTAGAGAGATAACAGAGAAACTATGATCAGAACAGTCATTCTTCTACATTCTCTAATTGTGTTAACTTCTTGTAAATGAAATAATGAAGTTTAATTCATCAATTTGCTAGGGACGCCCTGGAACCCCCTCAAGGACCCCTGGTTGTCCCCGGACCCCACGTTGAGAACCATTGCTCTAGAATACCATAAAAATCTGTTTTGTTTTTTTCTGCTACGCTTTATTTCAGTGTTGTGCGGTTCCAGTTTTCTTTATGAACGCTAGATTTGGTTTCCCAGGACTAGGGAGTATTACTGAACCAAGGTATCAAAATGCAGTTTGCTGGTCAAATCATTTAACATCTAAGATTAAGATTAAGATTAAGATTTAGATCTCTTAGGGCAGTGATTCTCAACCTTTTTCATATCAAGGACCCCTAATTTAGTCCACAAATGAAATATTGCTGAAGTTAAATTCATTCAGTTCAGTTCATCAATTTGCTGGGGACCCCCTGGAACCCGCTCAAGGACCCCTGGTGGTCCCCGGACCCCACGTTCAGAACCACTGTCTTAGGGGAAATTTGGGTGTCACAGCAGCAATTGGCAGAGCAACGCCAAGGCAGGAAAGCTAATAAAAATAGTACGGGAAAGATAAGGTAATGTAAATAAATGTAAAACTATGAAGATAAAAATATAAAACTATTAAAAGTGTCTCAAGTGGTAATGAGGATTAAGTCCTGTGTAATAAATAACTCCTGTGCAGGTTGAGTCCAAGGATACAGTCCAAGAAGAGACAATGACATCAAGGAAATGAATGGATAAAACATAATGGAAGAGAGAGAGAGAGGGAGAGAGAGAGAGAGAGAGGGACTTGACGAATGAGTTTCATACAACTGAAAGCAATATGTTGGAGGATGATATACGGACACTGACCTCCATGCGCTTGATCCCTCCGGCTCCTCTCCCTCCGTAGTAGGAGGCGTCCACGGTGGGCCACTTCTTCTTGGGCGAAGGGTCTGGCTCCTGAGGAGGAGAGGGAGAGAAATTAAAGAAAATGTACTTCTTCACTGCAAAATAATCTCCATTTAAACAAGTCATTTAGTCTATTACTGAGTCCTAAAATCGTAATTTTCTTGAAACAAGTGAAAAAATCTGACAGTGGGGTTCGATAATTTCACTTGTTTCCAATGCAAATCAACTTGTTTCTAGAATTTAGTAGAACCAAGAGTCATTTTCTTGACAGTAGTGCAGCGATCTGCCTTATTCTGACTGGTTTCAACAGACTCTATAAAATTGCTGAAACAAGTGAAGCTGCATTGGAAACAAGTGGAGTTATCTCATCTCACTGGGCAGGATTTTTCTCTTGGTTTAGGAAAAATAAGATTTAAAGGCTAAATAAATTATTTGTTAAGATGGATGTTTTTTGCAGTGTTGGGAACACAGTCGTACATATGTCACCAACTGAGCTTGGACTGAGAGATATAATGGTGTGTAATCCTGAATAACAGGAAATATAACCTAGGAGCACACTGAAAATATACGAAAACAGGAATGATTTACAGTTTCATCCCTGGGCCTGTGATCACTTCAGGGATGAGGGATAAAACAATGGCTAGGCTGTTGTAGAAACCATGACAACAAAACTAATGATTGTATCTATCGCCTCTTCCTCGTTGAAAAAAACATTAAAAAAAAATTTAAAAAAAGCCTAATTTCTGTGCAGGGCTTTGCTTGACAGTCTACAATTCTTTCTTCTACTAATCCTTCTTTCCCATTTTACAGTATTTGAATGTGCTACGACCGCACAGAAACTCAGCTATTACTTTGTTTCATCAGGGAGGGAGAGGCAATAATGTTAAAATCTTACGTTTCTATATTTTCTCTCTACATGATTCAAGCTATTGTAACTACTGTATATGAGGAGGTCACATGGAGAGTAGAAGAAAACCTGCTGGTGGCTTTGATTTAGCATTGTCATGATAACAGAAATCCAAATACTACTTTGATACCACTGTGAATTTGATATTTAATGCTTTGATATTTATCTGCAAGCTCAAACTCCATTTCAGCGTCATAAACAAAGTCTCAGTCTGGCTCTTGACAGCAGACTGCAGCAGCAGGGAGTCAGACAGCTGAAAACGGGCAACAGCATCAAACAGTCTGCCACGTCCTGAACTGGATCCCAGTCCCAGTCCAAACTGGCTGGCAAAACCGGTGCCAGGAGTGAAATATGGAACTATTTCACTTATAGAGCCGACAAAGACAAACATCCGACCGACATCAAGTCTCTGTGCAAAGGTTGCTGCAAAGCTGTCCGACTGTGGGAACAGAAGAAACTCAGCAAAGCAGCTCACTGCACTTTTAATTTTTGATATATTTATTGGTTCTCATTGCAGAGTTAATATTTATTAAGTTACTCAAGTTAACGCTATTCATATTGTCATGTTATGGTGCTTTCCATGGTGCTTTTGGCCTCAAGTCACATGACTTAGACTCACAATTGTCACAATTTGAATTGCTTGAGACTGGACTTCGGTTCTGGTGACTTGGGATTTGACTCTGACTTGTACTTTGACGACTTGAAAAGGATTGATTGTTCCACCAGAGGACTGAATTTAAATTTGTTTTTTCTGAATTTATAATGGTTGAAAAGTAGAAACTGATTATAGAAATCAAACTCATGATGCTCTTACCAAGTTTTTATCCTATTAAAACCATATTGCATTGAAAAGTCCTAGATATTTAGTTTTCTTTAAGATATTAAATTGATACTGGACTCTTGGTTTGTTCTGACTTGACTTGCTGTTCGACATTTAGACTTGAGACTTGACATTAATGACATGGACTTGACTTGAACTCGACTTGGTAATCTACATTTAGACTTGGGACTTGACTTCAGACTTGAGACTGACTTGGGACAAAGTTGGTCACACCTCTGGTTAGACTGAAGGACAGTGGTTGTTCGAATTTTTAGATATTACATTTAGTATTCAGAGTATTCCCATGATGTCACATGCACTTCCTACCATTATGGTGCTTTACCATACACACAGCTCATTGGCTGTGGCTGTCATTTATTACAATCACCTGTTATTTTCCTACCAGGATGGCACTAAAGTAAAACTTGTGGTACGGTGGCAACACTACAGCGATGTACTCACGGGTGGAGGAGGACGGGAAGGTGGAGGTGGAGGTGGCGGGTCTTTGATGACCTGGATGAATATAAAAAGGAAAAAGAGCGTCAGCAGAAAGTCCATCAGGAGATGTATACAGACACACTCCACACACACACACACATATACACACACACACACACACACACGCACACCTTGTCAGCAGAGACGTGGCTGACGGCGGCGATGCGTGACAGGTGAGTGAGTCAAACAGAGGCGTCCCTGAGCTCGTCTTACAGCGGAGACGCCGCTGCCAGGCTGCTTTGTAACTACAACTGCCGCCCAAATCGCCCCGCTGACTACTGATTACAAGGATCCTGCTTGTAAACCAACATCAGGGGCCCCCCGGTGCAAAATAAAGAAAAGCTGAAAATCAACTTGTTGACAGGGGAGTCTTTGGGGCGAGCGCCGCTGCCCGTTTAGCTCTTAATTAATTGGATGGGGTTCAGCGCTCCCAAGCAATCCCCCCAATCATAAAGTCCTAAGGAGTTAATTAGCTCCAATGAGATACAGAGGAGGAGGCTTGGGCTCGGCTCCAAACGGTGTCTGGGTGGAAGATGAGTGGCTCAACACACACACACACACACACACACACACGCAAACACACACAGAAACACAACCCAGAGTGACCGGCCCAGCGGCATTGTTCATGACAACACTGGATGACATGGCACCTGAGTAGCAGGTTGTCCACAATGCGATTCCACTCAAGGACAAGATGCCTTGACTGTTTTTAGATGTGCATGGCAAAGCAGAAACCCCCGACAGTGACACTTGTCAGTTGTCAGTCAGATACAGACATTTCGTCTCTTCGCATACAGACGTCACCGCCGTGCAAGTCCAACTTTTTTTTTTTGCGTGTTTGCTGAACCGCTGCTGCACGCTCTGTAAGAGGAATCGCTTTGGAAAGATTCAGTTCTGCTCTCTTCAGGTGTCGGAGGCTGTAGGGAATCGTCTCTCAAGTGGTGTAGTCATTTGAGAGATACAGTTTTGTGTTAAATTCTACTCATTTGGTTCAGCTGTATCAGGAGACAATAGTCTGCAGTGCTAACACAGGATAAAAACATGAAGGGGGATTTCTACGATGGCTACAGCTGTATAGGAAACTGCCTTGGTCAGCAGGCCGGAAACTGATGAACTGATGTAAGAGCTGCTTCAAATATGCCTGCAAATAGTTATTTTTATTTTTAGGGTTATGTGTGGTGCCTGAATAGCATTACTCATGACAAAACCTCAAACAGTATGACTGAGCTTTTAATAGATATTTGTTGGTCCTTTTGGAAATTCAGCACGCTCTTTCTCTCTCTTCTTTCTTGTGCATCACATTCACACTTTAGCATTTATTCATGTTCCAGCAGAACCACAGTCTTCAATGTGTGGGGACAGGCAGCTCGACTGGAGCAGCTGAGGTCCAGTGCCTTGCTCAAAGGCACTTCGACAGTGTTTGTTAAGGGAGGGGAGAGTGTTTCCTGCTCACTCCTCCCACCCAGATTTCCCCAGCTGGTCTAGTCTGGGATTTGAACCGGTAATCTTCCGGTGATAAGGCCGCTCCTCATCCCTCCGTCTCCCTCTTACACAATAGTGGACTTTAACACTCCACACAAGCGGCTGGCCTATAAATAAACATTAGCACCAAGACGATATGTCTCAAGCTGAGGTGTGAAAGGCAGACCTTTGTCCATTAGTCATCAAAGATGGATACTACACTGCCATTGCTGGTTATGCATTTGCTAAATTGGTTTTCCAGAAAAAAGAGCAATGTAATTATGGCATATCATAGATCCTAACAGCTGTTTCATTCACAGTTAAGCGCAGGGATACCATTACACTGCCCACATACTGTTGTCATTAGAATAATGAAAAATAATCAATTAGGGTTAATTAATTGCTCTTTGACACACAACTGGCTGTAAGTAAATCCAGTAAAGGTCTATTGGTAGCCTCTCCATACGCTGATTAACATCATTTCAGGCGCACCTTACGCTGACAGGATTACCTCCTTTTATTAAGTAATTATGCAGCAGATTTCCTGGACATATTGTGGGATAAATAAAGCATTATACAAATGACTGGGCTCTGCTGCTCTTTTCCAACTAACCTGATGGACAGATGTGATGAGGAGCGCTCCTCAACGCGGTGGCAGCGCACGGCATAATTAAAAACTAAACCGCAGGATACTTAGCCATCTGACATTAGCCCCAGCGGCTCGTCACCGCGAAAACGACACCGGGGAATCTGACCAATCAGAGGCGCTGAGGGCATCATCCCCATATGGCTGCCTCCGTAATTGTCCAACTGGAGTTGATAATCCATTCGTTCTCCAACCTCAAACTCATACCGTGTTGTGTCAAGCTGTTTCAGGAGGCTTATGGTGATAGATCGGAGGCAGGTAGCATATTTGCAAATTAAAAACAATTATTTGCACTTTTAATTGTGGACAGATTAACCTACTTGTGAGAAAATGTGCAAGTAACGATTCTAAGGGAAGCACAATGCCAGTAATTACACATAAGAGGACAGACAGAGAGCCTCACTGACCTCTTTCAGCATGATCTAACATGAAATAATCAGAGAATATTAACACATGAAGCACAGACTGAGGTGAAAAAGTATCCGAACGTTGTGCCGCAGTCACTGTATACCAAAAGGTGCATCCGATTAGCGGTAAATCACTCGTAATTTGGAAACTGGTGATGCAATTCAAATCTGCGTCTCCGGTCCTGACTCACTCGTCTGGTTTGAACTACAGGCTACGCCTTTCTGAGTTTAATTTCCAAACAAATCATAAACAAAGAAATCACCACACCACAGCTTGTATGACCTCTCTGCTGGCATCAATCCATGTGGGAGAGAGAGAGAGAGAGGGATTGCGGGAGAGAGGTTGGGCGTGTGTGTGTGTGTGTGTGTGTGTGTGTGTGTGTGCATGGCCTCATCCTGACTGCTGAAACCTGGCAGACTGGGGGTTTAAATATTAACAAGCCACACATGGCCCTCCTCTTCTGCCGCGTCCCTCGATGGAAGGCAACAGCAGCTCTCTCTACCAAGACAAACACGTCCGCGGCCAGACATGCTGCAGGGGGTTTACATTTTAATGCCTTTGTTGGTTTTCCAAAATATGCTTCCATCTCATCCTGGATGGGCTCCCTTCAGGTCCTCAAAGCCAGGTGACGTCTATCATTTAAGGGTGGTGGTGGGGGGCGGGGGTGAGGATGGAGGTTTGGAGGAGGGTGGGGGTGGGGGGGGGGGACTGCTGTGGGGATGTGGATGGTAAATTTGCCTTTATCAGAAGCAGAGACAGAGAGATCGGGGTGCACCATCTGTAGCCCCTCTCTCATCGCCCCAAACGATAATCTGCTGTGGATTTTTGTAAATGGTTAAGTGGGTGAGACTGTTTTCCAAAGGGGGCGAGTAGGGCGAGTAATTTATTATAGTAGATATGTAAATAGTAAAATGTTTTCCATAATATAAAATCTACAAAAAACGAGAGCTCAGTGTTTAATTGCAGATTCAAGGCCCATTTATTCAACACACCCTACAAACGACCTTAAGTCCCACCTTATCAACCATTCCTTTCTCTTTAGCCCTATTTGCATGTGACTAGTATTATGTTGGACCTCATGTATTTCATGAATTATCCCCCCCCCCCCAACGCCTGCATTTCGTGAAAAAAAACACATTTGCACAGGAATAATTCAATTCTCCGGAATCACCAGGTGAAGGTGAATTTTATAGTTCTTCCCTTCCTGATCAAAAAGCAAATCAAAACATGAAGCTTTTGCGCCAAAAACGCATTCTCAACTTTTCTCTACAGACTCAGCTGCTGCCTCCATTTCTCATGACAGAAAGGAAGACAGAAATCACACATCTAGAAGAGGAGGAAGCAGCAGAAGAAGAAGAAGAAGAAAAGAGAAAGCAAGTGCCAAAAACAAATTGCAGCTGAAATTACAGAGTTCGATTTGCAGGGGATTAGCATTAGTACCAGGGGATCGCTGTCTTCACCGAAATACAACAGGAATTTGAGCTGGAGCACGGACATGGCAGATTCGCACGGGATTAAAATCACCAACGATCTCCGCAATTATTACAAATCACTTCAGTCCCCAGGTGATGTTAGTCCTGTGCAAATAGCTGGCTTTTGTTTACTTTCATGCAATCTGTTATTCACATACTTGCTGGTCTATCTCTTGTTTTGTTACCCTTGTTTTTATCTTTGCTTTCTTTTACAAACTTTGTGACAATCCTCTCTGTTAAAACGCTGTACATACACACACCACCTGACCTCTTCTCTTCTTGGAACTCACTTCTCACCCTGCGCAGCCACCAGCCGGTGATGCACAGGATGTGGGCTCTTTGCTTCCTGTTTGAGGTTCTTCCTCTGTGGTGTTGCTAAGCCACCGCGGGTGAGTGAGGTAAACGGGAGGTGAGGGGTTGAACAGATGCTCGACACCACTTCCCTTCAGCGCAGGCTTGTGAACAATGCCGAGCCCGCTGAGTTGAGAACGGCTCGGACGCGGCTGTTCGCTGAACCTGGCACCGGCCCACTGGCTATCGCTGGGTTACGGTTATGGCTTTTGGCTTTTGGCTTTTGGCTTTAAGTGGGCATACACACTTCACACGCCTTGGACCGCTTCCCCACTACAGGCCGACCACGATTTTACGTTAAAGAGCACCGTTTTCAGGTCAACTTAGCATTTTCAAAAGGATATAGACTACCTGCATTTGCAAAAACAGGATGTTCGCATTTTGCAGGATAAAAAGCTTTGAGAAGGTGTTTCAACCTCGTAAGCGCTGACAGTCTGTTGCTTGCAATTAAACGTTTCAATGCCAATAAACATTTTAGGTTCTGTGAAATTCATCCGACCTGGAAAAGTTAGCAATGAGTATTTTCAATTATGTTTTAACTGCCAGCAAATGAGACAACGCATGAGAGTTTCTCTGCATCTTTTGTCGGCTCCCATGTCTTCTACTACACACATCCCCGACAATACTAAAGGACCTACTGTGTTATGTCTCGCCATACTGAAAGTTATCCCCATCCAAACCCATTGTAGTTAAAGTTGAATGTGTTGAATGAGAGTTGAATGTCTTCTGAATGGTTTATGAGCATCACAACACTCACCAGTGTGCAGCAGAGAGGCCAGAACCACCACATGAGAGCGAAGGCCACGAGCAACAGCAGCACCAGGAACACGATGGCCACCACCAAACCGTCCGACTGGAAGACAACAGGACAATATAGATGCAGTCAGTTTATAAGTTTCTACTTTCTGGAACTACTGCTGAACTTCACATACAAGGACTTGTTTAGAGGGGAAAAAGAGAAAGAATTGCACTTAATTGTGCAGTCGTAGCAGACAAACACACTATAAGATAGTGTAGATCAGTATTGAAGCCTATTTGGGGCAGAGATTGGTCTCCTCTCTTCACATAATAAGTATTAGAATAGGAGGAGCGCTGTTTGCCCACGCTTGTAAAATCGTTATGGTTTGATCCCATAGTTATATATATTTGTCAAAAACTAAAAACACTCAAAACCAATAACACTAACTGAAACATTAGAAAAAGGCCTCAACACCCAACATCCAGCCAAGGACGCAATAGCATGATTTGAGGAAATGTTTATATGCCATAAAAAAATCTATATTTATATTTATACTTTAGGCCAGAGAGCCATAATGCCCTCTCAATAAATGTAACAAAATATTCCTTTGACCCTAGAAAGATCTTGTATGATAAGTGTTAGGGAAATGAAATAGGACGTTTTCTTTTTTTTTTCTTACTTTAAGTCAAAAGTAAAAAGGGGAAAGGAGCTAACTATCATTTCTTAACAAGAAGGTAACTGAGACTCACACATGTTGAAGCAGTGATGGTGTAGGCACTGGAGATGAACGACTTGCCACTGTTTAAACTGATGAGAACATCCATCGTCCTGTAAATAAAACATTTAAATCAGTGTCACAATAATATACTCGATCAGCCATAACCAGCATACAAGGCTTTTTCACTGTACAAGGTGTAGTAAATGGACTTTACAGTGGCAGCCATTGCAAATGTCCCTTCTCATGCTTTTACCCTGCAGTTGTCCCACATCAATCCTGCAGGAAATTCTTTCTTGAATGTAATACAGAAGAATCAAATGAGTAGACTTTAACACAAAACTCTACTGGCCATTCCTTGTAACTTCAAACGACGGAAGAAAGAGCAAAACTTTATTATTTCACACACATGTCCTTTTGAAGATGGAGCGCAGCAGTAGTAAAGCATGTAGTAAAAAGAGGGACTTCTGCAGAGGCTCCATCGCTCAGTAAAGAACACAAAGGGAGCAAACTAAACGGTCAAATTCAGAGACACTCAATGCAAACGCTCTGATTATCCTCGCCGTCACCGTGTGCAGAACAAGGGACCTGACTGGCAGTAACAAGGCGCCTGAACTCCTATGACTTATTTAGAGAAGGGGGGAGAAACGGGGAGGCCGAAATGGGCGCAATTAAAACCCTAATGATGAACGGCACCGCAATTTCCATATGTCTATTACGCCCAATCCAATTACCGCAGGTTTAATGAGAATTCAGGATATGGAACGAGCGAAACGCCTGAAATCCTCCCCTCTCCGACAAGAAAAGAGGAGAGAAAGAGGTATGTGAAGCGGCATTGTGTGCGAGGGGCCAGCTGTGAGTGTGTGGTGGCGTACAGGGGAGGCCTGCATACAAACCGGTGCAGTGGAATAATAACAAGAGAGCTCTCTTTGCTTAGGATTTTGCCCGGGGCTGTGCCTTGGGCCACCAATTCTCCTGTGGATCGGAACAGATGAGCAACCAGACCCTGTGTCCATTACTATGCAGTGTATTCTAAATATTCCAAATTGACTCCTTTGCACCTATCCTTATTTACCCACACTAAATATTTAAAACACGATTTACGGGAACTTTTAAAACCGGATGCACTTTGACATTTCCCTCGACTTGTTCATGCGTAAGCTCGCATCGATTTGAACCTTTTTTGGGGTTTTTTTGAATATCAAAATATTCCTTTGTGCAGAGCGTGGATTTTCTGAAATGATTTTAGTTTTGTTTTGTAAATACGATTTACGGGAACTTTTAAAACCGGATGCACTTTGACATTCAACGCAACTAATTGACGCATACACTTGCATTGATTTGAACAGTTTTTTGCATTTTCTTTGAAGAATATTAAAATATTCCTCTGTGCAAAATGTGGATTTTCTGAAATGTTTTTAGTTTAGTTTCGTAAATACGATTTATGGAACTTTTAAAATCTGATGCACTTTGACATTTAATGCAACTTATTGACGCATACACTTGCATTGATTTGAATTGTTTTTTATTTTCTTTGAGGAATATCAAAATATTTGTTTGTGCAAAGCGTGGATTTTCTGAAATGTTTTTAGTTTCGTTTATTCGACAAAGACGAGAAGCAGGATCAGCTTACAGCTCGTTCGTCTAGGATAACACAATAAACTCACAGACTTATTTCCACTGTGGTCCTTGATTTTCTGAGATGCTGAACGCCTCTGCGGTTGTGCGAAGCCGTTACAGGTTCTTGCATGTTAACTAAGTGCTTCTGCTGAATGGGTGAGGGGAGAGGCTAATTTAGCTGACATCCTCAATCCGTGATAATGGTAGGCAGGTTGTTAATCAAGCCGGAGGTGCGGACCCCAGCGTGTGAAGGAGGAAAAGCTCCCAAGCGAGTTACGCTGACGAACGCTCGGCTTTTCCCCCCTGACACCGCTGGACATCCTTAACGCACCACAACCCAACCATAGTCAGTAAGGCCTTCTCTCTCTCTCTCTCTCTCTTTTTTCTTTTTTCCCTGAGACACAAAATGGTAATTGTCAGGAGTTACTGTTGAGTAGGCAGAATCTGCTCCAGTAAAGAGGCATAAGTCATATTTCCTGGCCCTTTCTTTCCCCCATTATTTTCAGGAATATTAAAAAAAAAGGTTTGTTTAGTAATTGGGTGGGCAATAATTATTAAAACGCCAGAATATTTGAAGGAAAAAATGAATTTGAAGCTATATTTAAAAAGCAAATTTGTAAATGCCAGTCAAATGTTTGGACACACCACATTTTTCTTTATTTTTACGATTTTCCACATTTTAGAATAATAGTAAAGATGTCAAAACTATGAAATAACACAAATGGAATGATGCAGAGACCAAAAAAGTGTCAAACAAATCAAAACTATCTTATATTTTAGATTCTTTAAAGTAGCCGCCCTTTGCCTTGATGGAAAGGCAAAAGGCTTTGGAGAGAAATTCATACATAGGATCAACTTCACTATTTATATTTATATTTTCAAGCATTTAAGCAGAAGCCTTTAGATCAAAATGGCTTTAAGAGAATGAAAAACATAGAACATTCAATCAGGTGTGTCCAGACTTTAGACTGGTATATAAAGCCTATGCATATCTGATGATGGTGGACCAAAACATTATTGTTCTGATTAAATTTCACCTATTCGCAAAACTGTGCCATTGTGGAAAGGTGGAACAGGCAGCGCAAAAAACATGAAAAGGTAATCAAGAGGGAAATGAGGATAAAAAGGACTGGAAAAAAGCAATCGTGTGACTTTAAACAAAAAAAAAAAAAAAAAGGCAGATGAATAATTTACGACAATGCTCACTGTCACTTAACTTTTCCACAATAAAGGAGAGTGAGTGACAGCGAGGAGAGGGTTGCAGCTGCTTGGTGGGTCGAACGGTTATGTCTGAATAAATGGGAGATGAGAGGGCAGATTGTCATGGGGCCGAGGGATCAGTCAAACTTCGGCGGAAAGCGGCGCGGGCTCCCAGGGACGCGCCGGGAACCGCTTGAACGGCAGAAGGCCTCTTCTTGCCGGAGATCCCCGGCTCCACGTCGGGAAAAAACTTTGTCCCCGGCACTCGCCAATCTGTCAGAAAGTAAGCCCCGGCGTGACGCTAAGCCTCGGTGATGCGATGCAGCTGGACCGGCTGACACCGGTGTCGCTAATGGCTTTCAAACTTCCCTTAAAGATGTGAAAATTGAGGAGGCTGAATAATTCACAGCGGAGCATATGCGAGGCCTGTCACTCGGCATCCAGGAGGCATCACTCTGCGCGGGTCTGTGTGGCGTTTGGAGGTTCTGACGGAGGAGAGGAGGAAGCTGAAGGGAGGGAGGGAGGGAGTGCCTTACAAAAACCTGGGGACCAGATGAAGAGTCACGCTCCAAAGTGAGACATCCACCATTCTGAGAGAGAGACATGGACTCTCTCTTATAAAATGACTGATAGTACAAAATTTAAAAAAAGAATGATGGCATTTTTTAAAGGGTAGCAGGTAACTTAAGCCCTTGGTTAACAAAAGGATAACCCTTTAACAGGCTGGATCCTGTATATTTTAGAGCTATTGAATGATGGATGTCAGGTCATGATATCTCTCCCCCCCCCCAAAAAAAAAAAGCATAAAAAGCATTTTGAAAATTGGAGTTGAAGAAATTTGGACGTCAATTTAGACTTATATTCAAGAATCTGTTGTGACTGATTAGGAATTTTCAGAATTGAATATTCTTCTTAGTTTCTGTTTGGAGGAGATTGGATCATTACTACAACTGCACATCCAAACTGACAGGAACAGCTCCTTGCATTCTGTATCTATCCTTTAATCAAAGAGAATTGGTTCCAGCTTCACATTGTGACAACAAGTCAATGCACATCCATCATGTCCATACCACAACACAGAGGACAGTCAAACAACAGGGCATTTCTATCATAAACATCCACCCCCACTGGAGCAGATGGAGTCACCGTGGTGCAGCTAGCAGCCGCCCCGGGACAGGCTGCTTCATTATTGACGAGGCCCGCCGCATTAGCTACTGTACCTGCTTTGTAAAGCAGGTGTCGACTTCCCCCTCAGTTATCTTTTGCCCTCCACCATTATTGTGAAAACACCAGGTGAGGACATGCTGGTGCAAGAGCACCGCCACTTAACCTCTCGATCGACGCCCCAGAAGGGCGTGCGGGGTCTCCTAATGGGGATACGGGGGCAGGGCAGGGGGGGGGGGTTGGAGCGGCGAGGAGGGAGGGGCGTCAACAGATGCCAGTGTTTCCAGCCTGATGCCGCAGCTGTCACCGCAGATGATGCCTCCGCCATGAGTGCTGCTACATCACTCAATGACCAACTGAGGACACTGTGATTCCTGGACATCCAGGTTGGATGTGGAGCAGCCTGCTCCCGGTCCCTGGTGGGACCGGGAGCCGCAGCTGAGCACCTCAGCTCCAACGACCGCCGCATCCGAAATATGTTCCCCAGTAATTCAAGCCTTCAGGGTCGAACGCATAGACAGCCAGACACTCAAGCAGAGATCGCCGAGGGGCCGGCCTCGCGTGCAGCAAAACACGATAAAAAAAACAGGGAAGTGGGGGGGAGAAACGTGGAAGAAAAAGACAATGCTCCCTCAGCTGACTCGAGCCATGTTAACGGAGCACCCCGAGCGCCGGCAGCGGTGATGGAGCAGAAGCAGACAGATGGACGGAGACGGAAGTTTCCGGGCTCCGACATCACATGCAGGTGGTCCGGGGTGCAGGGATTGTCAGTGCATGGTGAATTATTTAAATGGGGAGCGTGGAAAAGGGAATGGCTGCATCTGTCGCACATCCTTTTAAAGCCCCTCCAGCAGATGTGTTTACTCACCGCCCGTACCAGCTAACTACTTAATGGGTCACCATCGGCAGCCAAGAGTTAATTAAGCAGGCCTTTTTCAAATGGCGGGCACGTAGCACCGGCTCAGGTCCTGTCAGGGCGTAGCTGCTGGAGGCTGGAGGCTTACACATGTCGACACTGAAGAAGTTACATTTTTTTATTGTATCCTTGGTGAAAGAAACCACATTTTCTTTTTACAATATCCTATTTTGGTTCTTCTGGGTAGCGTTCAAGGAGGAATATCTGCAATCTACGATACCGATGCAAGATAAAAGCATGAAAGAGG
Source organism: Centroberyx affinis (assembly GCF_046629955.1). Classification (NCBI taxonomy): domain Eukaryota; kingdom Metazoa; phylum Chordata; class Actinopteri; order Beryciformes; family Berycidae; genus Centroberyx; species Centroberyx affinis. The sequence continues at coordinate 243,829 of NW_027279008.1, read as the reverse complement.
ACTTCTGCAATGGCGACCACTAGGGATGGGATGACCTGCTTATCTCACGTTACGATTCGATACGCGATATGGCGTTCACAGTTCGATACAGCCACGATACGATGTAATAAATAAAAGTTGAGTGACAACAAAGTCTGACTGCAGAATTATGTTAATTTCTGAGCCACAAGTCTTTCTAGCGGTGCTACTGGCTTGCTAGAATGTAAACAACAATTTTAAAATGTCATTACAAAGTGACAATAATATAATTCGGATGGAGAGCTTGTGAAACTGTGATGGTCAAGCGTCTCATTTGTGATTACTACAGCAGAATAAAAGGGAGCTAATATCACCATTCATTTTTCTGCCCCACGATACGTATTCTCACATTTTTTTGCATTGCGATATATTGAATTTCAATATATATCGTCGCATCCCTAGCTACCACTTTCAATACTGATGTTACATGACAAAATCCCAAAGTGAAGAAGACCAGAGCGTTTCCACATTCTTCAGGGCATTATCTCCACTTTTAACTTCCAATATTGACACCAGAGGAAAAGAGTGTAAAACATGTTATTGTCAGCAGTTTGGTGAACTGAAGCTGAGCGGCCTGCTGTAAATATCGGAAAATATCGGCCTAACTTTATGCCATCCATCACTTGACAGTTCCATTTTCGACTTTCAGCCGTCTGCTAGAAAAACATGTTATCACAAGTAGTTTGGATTGGAAATGAGAGGATTATCTGAGGTGAGGTTAATGTTGATTTGGAGTAGTTACAACATCGTCATCATACGATTCATAATCTCCTTTTGAGCTGAAACTCAGAGACCTTCAGGAGCCAGCGGCACTCATAATCATACATTTTTGATTGGATTGTAGTCAGTGAGGACATTAAAATCTGTTGTTCCATCTAGAATGCCTTAGCGATCATCTGTTATGGTTTGGGATTATAAGAGATGACGTCGAAATCAAACAATAGCTATCCAACCGAGAATATACGCATATTTACACTGTTTTTACTTAATTCTTTGTGGGTTGTAGGTATTGATTGTTTTTTGTCAGGCTCTACATGTTTACTGTGTCTTTGTGGGAAGTGAAACAGTCTTCATTTCCACAGAATTCATCCAGTGTTTTTTTTTCCCCATACAGACAATTTATAGATTTAGCTTTAGTTTATTTGTACATACGAACGATGAAAAACTGAAACAGAAGAGAAGAAATAGAAACTGTGCAAGTAAAAGCCACAAAGGAAAAGAGATTTAGGTGAATTAAATGAAAACAGAAACCAAATTGTGTCAAAAATCAACAGGAGGAGAACAGTATAAAAACAACAAAATGCATGAAGAAAAGGGGAAGTAAAATAATTTGAAATAGCCCAAATGAAGGCAAAAAACAGTAAGCCTGGTAGTGAGAGAGGAAGTATCTGTGTGTGTGTGTGCGTGTGTGTGTGTGCACGTGTGTGTGTGTGTGCGCGTGTGTGTGTGCGTACAAAGAAAGAGAAGAAAAAGAGAAAGATGGGACACTGAGACCCGGAGTACAACAAATACAACATTCCTTTTCTTTACGCAATATCACATTTTGTATCAGTTACAATGACTTTCATGGCAGCATAATGATGATTTTGGGGGAAAAAAATAAAGTTCAACCTATTTTGACAATGCCATTTATAGATGCAGGATTTATAAAAAACTGTTGTGTCTGCACATTTAATTCTACAATCACTTCTACAATGTCATTATAATCCATGACTGTAATTACTTTTGCACACCTTTCCGACAGTCAACATGCGTAGATTTGTTACTGTACAAACACGGGCTTCAATAGGCAAAATACCAGTAATTGTGTACAACCTAATTCATGAGAAATATTACCATCAGCAGTTTCTTCATGTGTGGGCTCCCAGTGTTTGACTTCTTCAGCAGCAATACAGTATTGTGTAATAACAAAGGAACGACTAAACCACAAACTAGTTCATTTTGTTCTGTACTTTGTTACCATAATTCAAAATACAGATCTTCTATACTCAGATTTTTATACAGCTTTGACTAACATTTAGCTGTAACCCGTTGTTCATACTTGTACAGTATTTGGTAATCAGTTTGGGAGTGATATAGAAAGAAAATATGTGTAATCCCATATGTTTTAATGCTGTTTTAATTGAATTTATTACTCTTGTGTCTTATGTACTTTTGCGTATTTACATCTATATGTTTTACACTTGTTTTTATGCATCTGGCGGCAAGGAGAATTTCCCCTCGGGGACAGTAAAGTTGAATTGAATGGAGTGATTTGTTTGTGTACAATGTGTAAAAGCCCCTAAAACTGCATTTAGAGCATCATGGGACACTAAAACTCTTCACTCTCCACTCAACTTTACACTGTTTTTCTATAGCTGTGGTCAGGGAGGAACAGTGGACCACATGACCGGCCAATACTCTGATATTTAATAAAAGGCCAATATCGATCCCATATATTGGCAAACCGATATACATGTATCAGTGTAACCCTAACAGAAATCCCCCTCATATGCCCCCCACAGCACAAATCATACTGGGTACTTACTGTCCCACTTCGTACAGCACTGGCGCGGGACACAGGAGGTAATCACTACGCACAGTGCTTGGCTTATTATCTGGGAAAGAAAAACAAAAAGACACTTATGAGCTCCATGCATGACAGTCAGGAAAAATTAACTTCAAAATAAACTTGTTTCCAGATGTATAACAGGCTGGAAGAAACAAATTACTCCTTTTACTGTAACTGAATAGCTTTTTTGTGTGCTTGCACTTGTACTTTTAAGTCAGTAATTTGACCGGAGTATTGCACTTTTTTTTCTTTCTTTTTTTTTTAAACTGAGCACAAAAGCTGCTTATTACAAATAGTTTGTGTGAACGACACTCATAATTGGTTTCTCAGTTCATTGTCTCAACTGTGAGAAAGCTGTAAATGTACAAATTCTTGTGTTCAAATCTATCGGTGAATTAGATTTAGATATTATTTTTACATTAGCCTACCACACAACGTTACTGAGTGAATGAAACGCTTTTTCATTTCACAGGTGCATAAGACTGTCCGACTTCACCTGAACAATTATCTGCAAGTATTGCACTTTGCTACATTAAGCACTTAAATGTATCCTTTATAGCAGCTTTGGTAACATTTCTGGAGCTTGGAATTATATATATTATAGATATTCTATCTAGGTGGAGAAGTTATGAGATATTGAACATCAAAGATTTGACCTCCCATCTGGTAAAAAATATCTAACTTTTGTTTTCACAAAAGCCTAAAGAAGCATTCAAAGGATCATAAGTAAAATTCAAGGATCATAATTAACTCAATCTTGATAAAAAAATATATATATATAGAACCTTATAATTCTAAGATCACAGTTAGCCAAAAGATGCTATGAACTCTGTTTTGTCATCTTCTTTTTAAGTAATGAGTACATTTTAAATGTACTTACTGTTACTCAAGTAGATTTTTACACCGGTAATTTTACTTCCACTTAAGAAATATTTCAGCAAAGTAACAATAACTGAGTAAGACATTTTGACACTCTTCCCACACTTGGGCAGTCGTTTGTCATTGGGGGTTTAAAAAAAAAGGGCAGATAAGCAGATAAGAAGAAGCGGGTCCTGGATTACGATCTGTGCTTACATTGGCCTGTGTGTGTGTGTGTGTGTGTGTGTGTGTGTGTGTGTGTGTGTGTGTGTGTGTTCCACCCCGCACAGGTTCACTGAGGCCGAACCCATCTCCAGCCACGGAGGTAATTCACATTAAATTCAGGCTTTTTCCTGCCACTTCACTGCGAGGGGCTCCAACTGGTTTGGTGATGGAGAAGATGGTAGCATCTGTTCCACATATGTGGCGTGTGTTCCATAGTTGCCATAATGCCTGTCCATAATTATAAGGTGCCCTCCTGTTAAAAAGGTCTGGGCAGAACACATGCAAAAGCCAATGAGGGAATAAATAGCCCCAAGTGGGCGAACGTGAGACAGCCCAAACTGAGAAAGGACTAACAGGAAGACATCTGCTAATGGCCACTTCTGATTCTGATGAAGTTATTTTTAAAAATTACGCTGAGGTATTTTAGTCAAGTTGAAATATCAAAAATAGCTTGACAAGGAGAGAAGTGTTGTCATTGGCAATCATCAATTCCACAGATCCCACGGCCAAATGAGTGCTTGAAAAGTTTGGCTTTTAGTGCCAAATCCCATTTGCTTCCTGAAAAAAGGATTTCTCAACAGAACAGACTGCAAGCTCAAAATAAGGAGCAGAGTGACCTACATAGCCTCTTTCCCCCTGCTGAATTTAGATCGCATAGATAAGAAGCGGCTGCAAGATAAGTGTACAAGTCCAGGCCAGCGTTTGTTTTGCCACTTCCTTCCTCCAAAGAGCCACCATGTCCTCCATTACACCGCAGCAACAATGGAGGGTATGAAGATGAATTATAAGCTCTGGGCAGGAGACACGAGTTATCTGATGTTTAGGGTCCTGGAGTTCAAGACTTTGATTTGGAGCAAGGCATAAAATACAATAAAGCACAATGCATGCTCACAATGAAAAAAACAAACAAACATTAACATACAAGACACATTAAAAGAGCAGGGGAGGGTCAGGAGTCTGTTGCAGTTAAGCAAGTTTGCGGCATGTGAGAAAAATGAGAAGTTCCTAACCTGAAGGAAACGGAAATTGTCCACACACAGGGCGACCAGAAGAGGCTATAATGCTCTGGGTTTTAGATATGACCTGTCACTGAGGACAATCTGCTGAGTGCCAATAAACTTGTTTGCCACTTTAGTAGCAATGCTTCCTTTTTTTTTCTTCATTGGATTTCCCTGACATGTCATTTAAACCATTATGTGATGGCTGAAGAGGTATTATATGCTATATGTGAGGACTGGCTCTACAACAGATGTGTAAAAAAATGTAAGAAATAAAAGGTTTCAAAGGTTTGACACATGAAAAAAGATGGAGCTTTATTTGAAAAAAAAACATGTGTGTAACCTGTGGCTATGTTCACACTGCAGGCTTTCTTGCTCATTTCCAAATTGCTGCTCATATCTGAATTTTTGATTTTACTGTAGCCTGGTTTTAAACTTGGATGTATATTGTGTTTTAGTGGGAAGAATAGCTAATACAGCTAATGGTGATCCTTATCAATAAACAATAAACAATAAACATCTGTTTTTGTACCTACGCATCTCCTGCTTGTCTGAATTGAGTCGTCTCCCTAAATACCAATCAAGTCGGCCATTTCACTTTCGTTCCATTGTGTCTCGTTGTCCTCCACGCAAAAAATTGTGACAAGGGGCACCCTGGTGGCTCACGGAGTAGGGCGCGTACCATAAGGCTCAGTCCTTCCCGCAGCGACCCGGGTTCGAATCCGGCCCGTGGTCCTTTGCTGCATGTCCTCCCCTCGCTTTCTCTCCCATACCTTCCACGGGCCGGATTCTCACTATATCTCTCAAATAAAGCATAAAGTGACAAAAAATATACTATGGATATTCCTTGCCAGTCACGTAAGGTACATATGAGGAAATAAAGGCGTGGATTCCCCAAAGAAAAACCAGGTACAAAAATATAAAAAGACTTTATTATAGTGGCTAGATATTAAAAACAGCGACTAACGCGCATCGACCAAGAACTAGTCTTCATCAGAGTCAAAGTGCTCAAAAAATTGTGTCAATTTTCTCAAGTGAATGACGAAAGATTTACTTATAGTCATGGCAATGCTCACAAATTCCGATTTCAGCGTTTAAATGCATGTGCATCGCATGCTTTAGGATCTAAATTTGCACAACATATCCATGTGGTCCAGATGTGGACTTAAAAAATGTGACTCCATGCAGCTTTTTGCCGTTCACACCGATTAGAAAACATCAGATCTGTGTTGCATGTGAGGGACTAAAAAAACAAAATCGGGACACTCTCAGCTGCAGTGTGAACGCAGCCGATGAATGAAACCCGGCCTCGGTCGGGCCTTATGGGCGAGAAGCTCTGCCTGTAAATACGACAGAGCAACAGAGAGAGTGCAGTTACTGCTGAACTGTCCGACACTTACTGATGGTTTGCTCGTTGACGATGAAGCTGCAGACGACGCCCTCGTTGCTGCGGCCAAGAGTGAAGCCGTTCCCTCTGAGGACGATGTCGAAGGACTCTGCGGTATGTAAACAAACAAGCAGGAGGAGAACACAGATTAGACCGGGAGCATTCTAATGAACCAGCATGTACAGCTCAAGTTCTCCATGCATTTGTCTTGCATCTATCCTGCACCAGTACTGTAGGTAATTACTTCTTGACTGCTATACAGCAGAAACAAATTAGAATACTGTAATTAGGGTTAGACTGATATACTGGACCGATATTAGCCTTTTATTAAATATCAGATATCGGCCAGTCACTGCTAAAATAGAGGTTCCTCCCTGACTATAGTAATTTTACTTATTCAATTAACTGTTCAATTATGTGTTTTTGTAAATGAATTCTTCATTTAAAAGGCAGTAATGTCTCCCAGAGTTTCTCTACCACTGAACAGGTGTGGTGGGTCACTCTGCCTTAAAGAGCTGCTGACACTAAAAGAATTTCATCAGTCTGGGTTTCAGTGGAGAGTTTTAGTGTCCCATGATGAACTAAATGCTGTTTCAGAGGCTTTTCCATGCTGATAAGAATACATTCCTGGGGGGAAAACACTGACTAGCCTACTTGAACAGTTTTAGATATTAAATATTGGTACAAAATATCAGCTATCGGTGGCTTCAGTCTAAAAATATCTGCATCTGCCTTTAAAAACACACCAGTCAAACCCTAACTGTAAAACAAAAGTCTAGTGTCTTTCAATCAACTCGCTACCAGGTCATTACTTGCAACTTCCCACAGCTGAAAACGGTGGGAAGTTGAGACTAAACTTTTCCACACAGTTGCTCTTGGGGAAAAGTCCTAAGTGCAACAGTAGTTCAGCAAGCATGCAATAAAAAGAGGGATTTCTACAACAACTGAAGCTATCTGTACACAGCTGTAGGGAAGATCCACTCACGGTTCACACACACACTGGAGGGCTCCACACTCAGGATCTCTGTGCACGATTGCTTTAATATCTGGAGGATAAAAAAAAATGAAATGGATACATTATTGCACGGGGAGCAAGAATAAATACATCAAGGCCCGGCCGTTATCGGCTCTGTCAAGTTTAGAAAACAGATTAGGGTGCAACACCTGAGAAATGTCTTGCGTCTGATCAGGGCCTGGCGGCTAAAGGGGAGAGCTGAGGAGAGAGCAGGAGGGAGAAACGGCAGCTGTGTCAGCCTTTATGGGAAAATTATGCAAGACTATTACATTCCTCCGTTCTATTAAAAACCTCCGGGATCCTACATTATCATATAAAGAGGCCTATGTGAGCCCACTGTCATAGAACCGCACTATCTTCTATGATTCAATAAATCAACAAAGGACAAACTATGCAAATCCCAGTACACAGTCGGTAAAAAGGAGCATATTAACTGCAATATAGGACACTTGAACCTTTCATTTGACGTTGGGCGAAACTTCAACTTCAATGAAGTGTGGAGGGGGGGAGCGTTTACAGCGGCCTTATTAAATATGATGGTTTGATATGGAATCGTTAAAAGGGGAGAGGGTTGTAGATGACAGCTGGGAGGAAAAGGATCTGCTGCTGCTCCTCTGTGCCACTATTTTCCCTGTCTAATTACTTGCTTGGCAGTTCCCGAGAAAAAACAAAATTGACTGTTTGCCTGCCTGAGCTCAAAACGGTAGGAGAACCCATCCACTGAGCTGGTTTTTAGTTTAGTTTAGGAATCTGAACAGTTTTCTCTCTGCCATTTCAAAAATGTTGCATCTACTCTCACAAAATGACTAAAGCAAAATTTTTAAAGTTTTTAAAGGATAGTAAATAAGTCATTGGTTGACAAATGATAAGATTACACACTAGATTCTCTGTATGGATCCTCGATATTTTAGAGACATTAAATTGAACTCTGAATGATCAGATTCGAGGTCTCAGTTTGGCTGAACTCAACGGGAGCTACTCATTTCTCTGGGATCTAGTGACCAAAATTATTTATGGGCTTTTGGGGAAAGAAGGCCGTCATCCAAATTTCTCAGCCAGCGCTGTAATTGGCGAGAGGATCTGAAAGGATGAGGCTTGGATTAGCCGTTTTGTGGGAATAATTAGGTGGAAAGGTTTGAGAGGCAACTCTTCCCTACGTCATCTAATGAGAATGCCATCACAAGTTAATATCCTAATATCTTCAAGTCGATGATACGGCGTGCTATACTCAGCTTTTGCTCCAAGACAAACTGGATGGGTTCAGTAGCTGAAGGAAGTTAACGATTATGTTGTGGCTCGATTGCAATTTGGGGTTTTCCCAAAGGCCCACAGTTCAGACAACAAAGGCCCAGTATATTATCGAAAAAATAAACAGCCTAACAGGCAGTTTTGGCAACAAACTCTAGAAACACACCAGAAACACAACTTTGACTTGCTCTTTCCACAAGTTCTGTCACTCCGGTCACAGAGGCGGCGTGGATCCTGCACCGAAAGACTGCACAGATGATCTCAAATCCTCGAAATCCAACCGAGGAGCAAGGAGGCCAACTAGTGAGGAATCCAGTATTACTAATCAGAGAGGAATGCTCCGCGTTTCATTTGGATGCTGAGAGAGTCGCTCTGCACACTGCCTCCGAGGACTGAGGTTGATTAGGGGGTTTTTGTTGTGCTGCATGTTCTTATACACACTTTAAAACACATTTTAAAAAGTGCTGCGGTGCTTTAAAACCATAGAAAAAGAAAAAGGAAGAGTCTGCACACTTCTAATGAATGGACGTTTCAAGCACAACTCCTTTTTCCTTTTTCTATGTGATTTCTTTCCTTTTTCTACGAGACTTCCCTAGCCCAGCACTGACAAAGTGATGTGCATATTTTTCTGTTAATTAAAACCATCAAATCCACCATTTCAGGGGTTGCAAAAACATTTTAATCTGAATCATTAAGGGCTGGCATAACATTCCCTTCATAAACACTGGTATTCTAGGAGAGAAAACTGATTTACCATTCTTTCCTTTTATATATATTTTTTAGAATTCTCTATTGATCCCCTGCAGTCTGCTAGTGATGTTTTTACTACTTTATAACATGACAAGAAACAACCAAGCCTGTTGATGTCTTTGAATGCATCATGGTTCCAATTCTATCACCGTCATTTTCTGAGTGTCACAAAATGAGTGTAACTGCATCCCAGTTGATGCCTCGTCTAGAACAATGGGTTGGTTTATGGAATCTGAAAAAATATATTTCTAATATACAAAAAATTCATGCAGCCTCTATGTTTTTTGCAATACTTAATCAAGTAAAATAAAAGGGAAGGGACAATAAAAAAGGCATCATTTGGCATCTACGGTCGCCATTCTGCACATTTTCTTCTGCAACGTGCGGTCACAAGTTGGCACAGTTCCACTTTTAGGGGGCATGAGCCAGAGAGATTGAGAACAGGTTGGCAGTTGTTCGAAAGGCAACATAATCAATCATAGTCTTGTACTTAGTATCACACAACAGCAACAAGACACACCCTTTGGCATGCGGTACTTCCAGCCGCGTCTGACAGCTACATGTAGTTCTGCTCTTTTGCCGAACATTGCTGGCAGTGTCGGCTTTGACATGGATGCAGGACTGAGCCGAGGCGCTCCAGCGAGGGTCAGCGTCCTCACTGGGGCTGGAGGCTCACTGTAATGTGAAAACATTACTATGCAAAACCCCCGCCTTGGCTGAAAGCGTTCGAGTTAAAAGCTGCAGCAAATGGAAAGTATCACTAATTGGCTGGCAGGAGAAGAGGAGGCTGCTTGGGAAACTTCATATAAACACTGTTTAAGGGACTGTTACTGCTGAGATTAAACATTTGACAGCTATTCACTGATTATAGCATCACCCGGACAATATTTGCTTGATCCATGGAGCTGGTTTAGACGTTTATTTTTTTAACTTTGTATATAAAAAATACAATATTTGCCGTTTTAAAGCATAACTTGCATTGAATAGCTGCAGAGAGGGTTGTTGTGACATTGTACGATCTCCACACAATAAAAACACTGTGAAAAGCATGTCATATGGGCAGTGACTAACTGTCAAGCTGCTCCCATTCCCTTGTCTAATTTGCTGTTGAGTGGGTAAGACATTTCCTCCTCTGTCTGCAAACTGAGGACACAACTAGTAGTTATTTCCATAGACTTTTTCCATGCACCTTAGTAGAACGATCACTGTGTTTTTACATACATTTTGAGAAACTTCTGTCACAACCAGGGCAGGGAACCAGCTTGTTTTGCCCATTTGTCCATCTGATTCCATCTGCACTATTTTACCACCTTCACTGATTTGTAGAATAGAGAAGGACCTTTAAATGATGACTGGTTACCTGCCAAAGTGGCTGGTAGAGTAGACAAATTTAGCAGGCACAGCTGTTAATTTCCCAAACCCAATCCCAACCCTGAATTGATCAAAACAAAAAAATTCAATGACGCTTTGTAACACACACACACACACACACACACACGCGCACAGACGCACACGGAAAGGAGGCGAACTTACAGAATTCACAATGCCTTTGAGTGCGTGGAAGCCATCTTTGACAGGAAACACTTGGTCCTTGGAGTCCGCGACATCAGCAAGCTGTTCGTATCATAAAAGAGTCATTACACGAGTAAACAAGAAGTACTGCTGATTTAACAGTGCGTTCATCTTTTTCTGTTTTCTTCATTATGACTGAGCACTGTCTATCCTTTCATACCATGGGCAGGAGGAGACATAGCAGATGGCATGACTGTGGCAAACACTTTGCTCAACCATAAAAAAGAAAAAAACATTGCAGCACAAACTGGGAGCAATATTGCCTTTGTTTTTGACTTAATAGATGCTCATCACAGGATGTTGGGAGAACGGTTACCAATGGTTACAAGGGACAGGCCACAATGTTGGAGGAGTGACAGCAAAACTTAAGACCGGAACGTTATCACCTCTTCCTCCATGACAAAAGAGAGAAAACGACGACTTCTGTGCAGCCAACACGGTTTCACAGAATTTTGTGAAATGAGAACAAACTCGGAGAGGAAGATTACATGTTGTGGAGATGAATAACGAGTATTAGGGAAGCGCTGATCGGGTTTTCGATTGCCAATCACTGATCCGATCGCCTGAAATGATGCATTTTACACAGAATTTCCACTAACAACAGCTTCATGTAAGAGTGCACAGAATCACAAACAGCAAATTCCAATATAGCACTGCGTTCATTATGTTCTTATGGCTGCACGACATAGCTGGCCTATCCATGTGTACATGCATCACAGGTTTTATCCAAACATGGTAATTACATGTTAGTGTGTGTATGATGACTGAGGTGATTACTCACCCCCTGCCCCTGGTAGCACATGACATTACATATTGCACTGCGACAGCATGATCTGTTGCAGATATTTTGAAATATTGCCAGATGGACGACATGCCTTCGCTGCTAACCTTCTGCTGCTGACTGACGTAAATTGGCTCGTAGTTTTTATGGCACACGTTCAACCGGTTTCCTGATCCGGCAATTCAAACTTGGTAACACTTTACAATAAGGGTACACAAAGTTAAGGGTTAGTTAATGCTTAATTAACAGTTAAATAATGTGTAATTTACTAATGGTGTTCATGTTAACTAAGGTATTAATTTATACATTATTTAATAGTTTATAAAGATGACTATTAAATAATGTATAAATTAATACCTTAGTTAACATGAACACCATTAGTAAAGTTAACTGTTAGTTAGTTAGTTAACTGTTAATTAGGGGTTAGTTAATGCTTATTAAGCATTAACTAACCTTTAATTAATGTACCCTTATTGTAAAGTGTTACCTGAAACTTTTTTTTTTTTTTTATCGGGGAGTTGAAACGGTGATTGGTCGATCACTGATAACCTATTTATAACATTAACTGGTGGCCAATCAATTGGTGCACCCCTAATGTGAAGATTAGGTTCCTCCACCACAAGGATTATGTAAGAGTCGCACAAATTAGACATGCCATTCATCACAAAAAGTTAGGTAACGGTTAAGTTTAAACAAGTAAAATAACTTCGGTTAGGTTTAGCCAACTAAAACAGTTTGGTTAAGGTTAGTGTAAGGTTTTGGTCATTGTTAAAAGAGAAAACCTTTTGCAGAAAACTTCTTCACGAGTTGGGAATTTAGTTATCTTCAATCCCCTTTTACAGTATAATCTGAACTCCCTCCCTCCCGCACAGACATTGTTTTTTCAGAGAGGCGGTGGCATTGATGCTCCAAGTTTGACCTTTCTTGTCACTCTTCCAACACGGTGACGTTTCCCTTGTAACCGATGAACACTGAAACCTCACTGCTACAGATGAACCTGATGTCTTACCTGCTGCTCGTCGAAGTCTTTGATGCCCACACAGTAAACCCGAGCGCCATATTTCCTCGCTTCATCAGCCTGCGGTTCATAGAAAAAGGTGTAAAAGATGTGCAGCATGTAGAATTTAAAAGGGTAAAAAAAAATCCACCATGAAACAGAATTTACATAAGTCGTTCTGGCATTTTGGGTTGTTTTATTTTATGTGTCCCACCCACCCCCAGATTTCATTTATTTTCTCATGTTTCATTGTTTTTGCAATTAAACTAAACTAACCTAAAATAAAGTGACATAAAACAAAACTAATCTTTACACTCCTATGATCTTTTGAGAGTTCAGTCTTCATAATAAACCAAAGCCAAAGCCTTCTGGATGTCGTCGAGACACAACGCAGTATCAACTAGTGACAGTGAATTCTGTTTTAAAAGGTGGATTTTCAGCATGTTAACGAAAATAACGTGTAACAACGTGAACCTCACCTCCCGTACTGTGAGTTCATGAACGTACACCGCGAGTTTCCCGTCTGTCAGAGCCAGGATAATGCTCGAGGACTTAGTCGTCTGTTTCTGTATTTGAGCCGAGGCCTTTAGGTTCAAACAGAGGAAGAAGAACAGCTGATTAAAAGGCCATTCCACATGCTGTTTTTGAATATTTGTTCAAATTTTGATCAAAATAACAAGAAAGCCACTGGAGTAACGAGGGGAGCGAGAAACTTACCTCTTTAATTCCCTCGTGCATGTATGTTTCGCCCGCTGGTTTTACGTCCCGCAAACGCTTCAGACCCTCCTCTATCTCGTATCTTAAGACAGAGATAAACAGTAATGAGTGATTGACACTTTGGGTACATGTACCAGAGCTGGGCGATAATTCAATATTATCATTTATCGTCTTTCAGTGGAATTATATCGTGATGATATGGTGATTTTGGGATATTGTGACTCACATTTCTACTGTCTAAATTGATGGTAACAAACAAATTTTATTTAGAAACTCCGACAAAATTAAATATGGACCAGGAATACTATTTGAAAATGTCAGTTTTGTTTGACATCACACATATCACCATTCGGTTCAATGGGATGAACATTCATTTGCACGTGATTTTGCATACGTGAGCCATATTGTGATAAATATCCATATTGAAAAAAAATCTTTATGATTATCATGATATTGATTTCAACCAAGCGCTGACATGTACTATTCTGTAGTGAAATCACACCAAATGTGTTAAAGGGATACTTTGGCATTTTTAAGTATGTGTATTTTTCTTCTCTTGTCACATCGTGGGTAAAAGTTTCTGTATTAGCACTAAAATCAACTGAAAAACAACATGTTAGCATTCCTCATTCACAACAATGGGCACAGCTAGCTGCAAGCTATCTCAGTGGCTGGAGGCTAATGGTAACAACTGGTTACAATGAAGTTGTTTTCACAACGAGGACAAAAGCAGAAACTTCTTTCATATGTAATTTGTTGGACATGTTTATCCAGAGCGTCTCACAGCACCATGAGCACATTCATTTATTTATTTATTTATTTGTAGCATTTGCAGCCCCGGTGGGAACTGAACCCCGAACCTTGGCAGTGGCACCCTGCAGGAATTTCACAGACGGTGCCATGTAAGAGGAGGCCGAGTTCAACGTCAACCCAGGGGAGAACAAAACTTTCACATTATGATATTGTAACACAGAGTAAAAAGTTAAATCAAAACAGCTTTGGAAACTGTTTTGACCTGATATCAGAAACATATTTAGGTTCTGATTTCCCAAAAGGATTGCAGCTACAAAAACAAAAAACAAAAAAGGTCCTTAAATAGTTCTGCACTTTGCTTTGTGGTTCTTCAGAGAACTTTACATGATTAAAGAATATTTTGACATTTGAAGATGGTTCTTTAACTCTCAATAATGGTTCTTCAGATGCAGTAGCAGCTATGGACGACTACGGACATCGTCTCAACTTTGTGTTATGTTTACCCTAGTCAGATATACAGGACCATAACAATGTGACAGATGCCTGCTGACGAAAAAATTAAATTCAAAGCGTCATCATTTTCCTTTAATTCTGTGAGAGTTCGTAACACCGTTCAGTACCTGTCTCCAGTCAGAGGCAGCAGGACTTGAGCTTGAGCTGAGAAAACGATGAAGGACACTCTCATGCTTGGGCTGTAGGGGAAAAAAAAAAATCAAACATTAGGAAATAGAAATGCTCCACTTAAATGTCTGTTTAAAAGGAATAGAATACACTCAGCTAATGACAATATATTTCATCGTTTAATTCAATTTCATGACTATAATTCAATTTTAAGAGTCTCAGTGTCTCATACTCAGTTAAAATCCTTCCTTGTATCAACAGTCAAACTCTTTATCAAACAATCACATACACAGCCTGAGACGTAAAAACCCTTCAAACTGCTTGAATAAAGTCAGCGTGATTGACGGTTTTATATAAAGCTTTCACATGTTCAAGTTAATCAGAAATAAAAGCAGCGCGCTAATAACTAATCAAACACAAAGGGCCTTCCATAATGTCAACTAATATTAGAGTATGACTTAAAGCAACATTTCTGGCTTCCCAGGGGACGCAGGAAGTGATTAATTGATTCACAGACAGGAAACAGGTTGTCGTGATGATGAGTCACACGTAAACACACACACACGCATCCTGTTGCACAAATATATACTTTGTACCTGTCACTTTTTAAGGGTGTGAACGGCAACTGGACACTCCAATGTGTTCCCAGACCTGTGAGCTTGGCATCGGACTAACTGTCTCTTCTGTACAGGCGTTACTGTTTATTCTCTCATATCAGAGCACTGATTCACTGTCTTGCAAACTTCTGAGTTGCTTTTTTTTTTTTTTGCAAACACAGCTGGTTCCCGGAGTAAATAAGCCACTATGTAGCCTATATCTAGGAAAAAAAACACAGCACTCTGATAAGGAAAACATACTCCCACCGCATAAATGTCCTAGAAAAAGTTCCCCGCATGGTGTTTGACAGCTATAAAAGAACGCAACCTTCCCACGGGGCGAATTCAACTTCGAGAGAAATTAACCGAAAAAAGTGCTTCCCGGACGGGGGCCTTCGGAGATCCAAAGCCTCCGAGAGCATAAGGAGAGGTGCTGATATTTCTCACCCACATGACACATGGCCCAGTCGCGATCCTCCCCCGCAAACATTAGCACAATCTTTAAGCCACACGGCCAGATTTGGCAGGGTAGCGACGGCAGCCGTATAGATCCGCATCCTGTCTGCAAGTTCCACTTTGAGAGCCCTGATAGGAGTCATATGTGGAGTATAAAACTAACCGTGTGAAGTCATGCATGAGAAACCGTGGGTGTTAATTTAACTTCAGCTTCAATAAACCGGGTGGGGGAAGGAGCTTTTTGATCGTACACATTATCACCCGTTGTAGAGAGATATTTTCTATTTGTCAGAAGAAAGACTTGACAATCAACTCTTTCTTCTGATAAAAGAGACAGCGATGCCAGGGACAAATCAGAGGGTGGTGGTGGGATTGGGTGGGGGGTGGGGGTGGGGGGTGGAGAGTAGGGGGGGGGGGTTGGGGGTTGATTAAGGAGTCCAGTTTGCTCCACATGGCGGAACAGAAGTGCTCTTGGTAAGCGAGCATTGTTTAGCAGATTGTCCTCGTCGCCTTCCAGTGTTCTTTTGCTTTACTGTACATTGTCTGCCTGTCAGCCGTTCTGTGGTGGAAGCAGGGGATAAGTGTGGAGCCGGACCCCCCCGGTGCAAATGGCCATTCTCACAGCCCAGAAGACTGCTCCTCTCTGCCACCCACTCCCACCTGGTGCCTTTGCTATTTTCTTCAACCAACCACTTCATTCTGGCTGGGTCGCTACCGTCTGTACTGTGCTGGCAGGCAGGCGCCGTTTGACTCAAACGTTATGCAAGCTCGACGTTTCGAGCCGGCTCCCCGGTCTGACGTTTTTTGTCTTTTTTTTAATGAATTTTCGTACGGAAGGACGGACGCAAAGGAGTTTTTGGAATTTGATAGTTTGCAATATAGATGGGAAGTCCATTATCTGTGCAAATAACAGGATGCAACTCATGTGAAATGATCTATTTCAAAACAAAGCACGATATCCCCTTTGGTAAACAAAACAAATCTTTACCTGATGTTTAGAATTCAATATCTCTAAAATAAAGGGGATTCTGTCTAAAAATGTTTTACCATTTTCTCAACCAATGCACCTAAGTTACCATAATTTTTTTAAACCTTGTGCTATGAAGTACTTTGTCAGTGTAGATATCACTTTTTTAAAACGGTGAATATCTCATTTTGGAGAACTGGATCCAACATTTGTACTTAAGCTTTTATTGTGTTTATGCTGTGTATTTTGTGTTTATGATGTGTATTTTTTATGCTGTGTATTTTGTGTTTATGCTACATCAACATTTAATCTTTGTTTGCCCACTCTCAGTACCCACTGCACGCCTGACCGTCCTGGAAGTGGCCTCCCTCTCCCCCTGCCTCACCCTTCCCAAGGTTTCATCCATTTCTTTTCCTAATAATGAGGCTTTCGTGGGAGTTTTCCCTTGTTCTTGTTTCATTTCAAATTGTGGGAACTGCAAAGCCCTTTGAGACTGTAAATGTGATTACGGGCAATACAAATAAACTTGACTTGTAATTTTATATGTCCGAAGAAAACATATGATCTTGACACCGACGACTGCATACTCACCTCACAAATCGGTCGGTGAGGTTCTTGACAAAGGAGTAAATCTCGATCCAGTCTGCAGAAACGCTTCCAGACCTGCAGCGAGAAAGCATTGTCAGCTTGTGGGCATCAGAGCCAGCAGACAGTGTGCTGGTCAGTTCAGTGTAGCACAACCAGAGTGGGCAGTTAACACCAGACGCATACTGGGCAACTGTGCTGATAAGTTTGTCTACTATCACTTACCAAAAAGTCACATTGTGAAAACCCACATGTGAATGCTTTTGGGACACATGTTGGTTTTCCTATGTGAACAATTTTTTCACATTGTATTCTGACATCACAGTTTTTACTTCTTTTTTTTTCCCCACATTTTTTCACGTTTCACCCTGACATTACATATGGCAATACTTGTGTCACATGTGAAAACTTAATTTCACACACAGACATACAATTCACAGGTAAAAATGTCATTTTCTCATAGGAAGAGGGAAATTTCACATTCACATATGAAAACTAATATGTGTCAAAAAAATCACATGTGCTTTGAATTCACGTGTATTTGCACATGTGATTTTTTTTTTGTAAGGGATAACATTAGCAGGTAACCAGCAAATGTTCAGAGGCTCTCTTCCATCCTAATCACATTTATGATCACATTTCTGTGGCACGATGTGAAAGAGTATCTAAACACCAAACCAAACTCTGCATAAAGTCTGATATCTAAAGGCAAAAAAGCATGATACTGAAATTGCCATCTGCTATTGGCTGATCTTGGGTGCCAGGTGATGTCACCATCTGTTATACTCTATAGAAGGTGACATCATCACCTGGCACCAAAGATCAGCCAATATCAGATGGCCATTCCAGTAGCATGCTTTTCACCATCAGATGTCAGGCTTTACACAGATTTGGGTTTGGTGTTAACTTACTCTTTAACTGAGTGAACTTTGTGAGTTAGCTAAACATGTTTTCAAATGGATGAGAAATAATACTGCATCTCAATTTCATGCTGTGGAAAATAGAATACTTCACAAATGCAATATAAATCAAACCCATGGACTTCACTGCCTGCTGGGAGTCAGGAGTTGTTGTTTTTTTTTTTTATTGTGATAGTAATGGTAAACTAACAATCTGACCAAAGTGGATATCACATACTAAAATTTGCCTTGCCTAAAATTTACCAGCCACTTTAACAATGTCACCAGCCAACTAGGTGTTTATAATAAAACAGGACCTTCAAAAGAACAACTAAGTGGCTGGTAGACTAGACCAGTGGTTCCCAACCCAGTCCTCAAGGACCCCCTGTCCTGCAAGTTTTTATTCCATCTTTACTCTTGCACACCTGATCCCACTGGGGCCTACACACTTTCATGCTGCTCTGTTCAGGTAGATCTGTCTCTACCAATCAGCATTAAGACCTTAACTGGATCAGGTGTGCAAGAGTAGAGCTGGAACCAATACTTGCAGGTAAAGGGGTCCCTGAGGACTGGGTTGGGAAACACTGGACTAGACAACTTACCAGCCACAGCTAGAAATTACCTACATTTGGCTGGTGGCTAGTGCCAATTTCTCATCCTATCTATAAAAAAATTGAAAAATTACAAAAATGATATACAGTAACCAAGTCGTATGAACTGGAAATCAATTGGTCACATTAAAAAGAATTAACGAGGACGTTAAGATTTCGTAATCGTCGAAACCGACGCATAAATTTCCAGGTGTAATCAAGGGCAAACCAATGTTATGTGGGTGTCAACTTGTAGCCCTTGGCCCCTCTCACCCCTCGATAAGTCAATCTGACCAAAATGAACACAGTGCGTAAAATGTGCCCTTGATGTAACGAGGAAGGGGGTAATTAAACCAATAATTACAATTCAATGTATGTGCGGAGAACATAAAACAGAAGAGTTTGACCATTAGGAAGCTCATCTTTCATGCCGCCTCTCTCCTCCCCCGTGTCCAGAGACAAGGTCACACAGCGGAGGGGGGAGACGATGAACGGGGGTAAAGGAAAGTTCCACTGCACTTTGACAATATTGTAACGTCACCTGGTCATTAGCACTGTGGTTAATAGCTGGCAGTTGTACCCAGTGATGGTGCAGCGGTTAAAGGGGCACTGTTTTTCACCCGCTCTGTGTAAAGCCTAATCAGATAATCCTACATTAGGGCTATTCTATCAGTGTGGCATTGTGGGGCTAAACATCATCCATCAACTTTCTGGAATGAGCCTTGCAACTATTAACCATGTTGTCAAGTCCTGGAAAGAGCAATCACCATCACACGAATATAAACTTGCATCTGTAGGCTAAATGACGCCAGGCCCCTCCACTTACAAGCGTGGAGGACAAAGCAGAGCAAAGTAAAATCTATTTACTGGGTCAAACTTGTGCCAACAATCTCTGTCATCATCCTGTAATTTTGCAATTTAAATCAGGGCGGAGGGGCTTGAATGTAGGGCAGAGAAGAGCCGTGTTCTCACTCAGCGGCCCTGAGAGGCGGACTTTCTCCAAGTTTGGGGAGGACAGTATGAAAAACATTTACTATCAAGGGTGAAAACTCCCTTTAATATACTGAAGGCCTGTGAGCATGGAGCAACTTCAGCAGAGTAATCTTTTGCTGAGCTGAGTGAATCTGTTCGTGCAACAACAAGTGTCTTGACTGCAAGATTAAAAGGGTTAAAAGGCCATGGTCCGTTCAAATGGTCATCCACTTATTTCTGTGATAGGATATTCCACCATCCATCTCCATAAACTTTGAAAGGCTGCAGCCTAATGACTAGAATTCAACTGACATGGATTTTTGAAGACCAATACCGATATTTTTGTATTGAAGCTGCTGATAGCTGATGTTTTGTGCCGATATTCAACAACTTTTGTCAACAAAAATCCATGTATTCAGGGTTTCCCCCCACAATTTGATTCTTATCAGGGTGGAAGCCTCTGAAAGAGCATTTAGACCATCATGGGACACTAAAACTCTCCAGACTGATTAAAATCTTTTAGTGTCAGCAGCTCTTGAAGGCAGGGAGACCCACCACATGTATTCAACGGCAGGGGAATTGTGGTACATTACAGCCTTTAAATAAAGAGTCGATTTACAAAAAAACACTATTGAACACTTAAATTAATAAATAAAATGGGTAAATAATATTTCTTGTCAGGTTTTACGGACTGTTTTTCTGTATCTGTGGTCAGGGAGGAACCTCCAGCATGACCAGCTGATATCTGATATTTACATTTTGGTCTAACCCTAATAGATGCCTGTCACAAAATGTTTGAAGAATGATTACTATTGGTTAAGAGGAACCTGCTACCATGTTGGGTGAAGGAGTGACAACAAAAGAAAAGATTGTAACTTTCCACCTCTTCCTCCCTGATGCCCCCCCCCCCCCCCCCCTCCCCTCTTGCAGTATTGTGTGATCCAGATATTAGGCGTTTTCTTTGCTTTGTCAGGGAGGAAGAGGTGATTATCTAACATTCTCCCTTTTTGTTGTCACTCCTCCAACATGGCAATATTTCCCACCATTGAAACCACAAGGAATTGTTCTGTTAATCTGTGTTGCATTTGAACAGTCAGCAGAGGAACAGAGTTTGGCCCAGAACCATTCTGCCTCGAGTTCAACTTGACCCATTTCAGCGATTTAGTGCCGATTTCCCAATGACTCATTTTGTAACTTTTAGTTATCCAGGGAGAGTCAGCTGAGCACGCATGCTGGTTCTCAAGTTAGTTACACACAGTCACAGCTGGGAGCTGACCAGTACAACCACAGTCTCAGGTAACTGAAGACTCTAAATTGCCCATTGGTTTTTGTGTGTAGTGTGGTATGTATATGACCTAGTATAGGATGTATATGTGTATGTATATGTATGATGTAGTATGGTATATGACATGTAGTATAAGGGCCCTTTGAGACTTGACTGTGATAAAGGGCTATATACAAGACTAGACTAGACTAGACTAGACCAGTGATTCTCAACCTTTTTCATATCAAGCACCCCAAATTTAGTCCACATTTGGGCCACAGACCCCTATTTGATGAGATTTTGTCTCTCAGACCCAAATCTGAGAATATTTTTATTGTTAGATATGATTTTGTCCAGAACTCAATGACTGTCTGTATTGTAGGTAGAGAGATAACAGAGAAACTATAATCAAAACAGTCATTCTTCTACACTCTCTGATTGTGTTAACTTCTTGTAAATGAAATAATGCTGAAGTTTAACAGTTCATCAGTTTGCTGGGGACCCCCTGGAACGCCCTCAAGGACCTCTGGTGGTCCCCGGACCCCACGTTGAGAACCACTGGACTAGATTAGACTGTTGGCTACTGAGCAGGTGGGCAGGCCTTAGGGCTTGGCAATTGATGATGATTCAGTATTATCGTTCCTATTATCATCTTTCACTGGAATAATATGGTGATATGGTGATGATAAGGTGATTCGCTGTCTAAAATGATGATAACAAGCACATTTTATTTAAAAACTGTTAAATATTTTAAGGATTATTATTGGAATATTTCAGTTTTGTTTGACATCACACCAAACATCACCATTCTGTTCAACAGGATGAACATTAATTTGATTAACATGTGATTTTGCAATGTGAGCCATATCGTGATATATATATATATATATATATCGATAAAAATCGTAATTATTATCGTGATATTGATTTAAATCACATTGCCCAGGCAGCCCTGGCCTAGCAGGTCTATCACGTGCCTTGCTCATGGGCACCTCGGCAGTAGTTGTTGAGGGTTGAGTGGGTTTCTAATTCACTTTTTCCCCTTTAACCCAAGTTTTCGCAGTCGGACCGGGGACTCCAACCGGCAACCTTCCGGTAACAACCCCCCCCCCCCTCTCCTCCTCCTCCTCCTCCTGGCCCATGGCACCAACTCTCGTATCTCTCGGCCGACCAACTCCAGAGTTCAGCAAGTCAAACCATTTCATAATGCATAGTAACAACATTTCAAGATGTAACAGTCCTATAACGTGCAGCTGTAACATTGTTTCCATTCTCTAGCTTCAAACGTGGCCGACCCCGGTCTGACACTCACCCCGCTCTTTCTTTACTTACTTGTCTAAAACGAAGTACAAGTCGTAAGCTCCGTGACAGGATGCTTCCTCCGCACAGCAAGACGAAGCAAACAAACCCAGGAGGATTACAGCAACTGCCGCCGAAATCCACTGAGTCCTTCCTTGAAGATTTTTATCCTCCATGGTCAAACGTGACAACTGTTCCAACATTTTTTTTGCCACGAAAATAAATGATGAGGAAAAACTTTGGTGAAAAATAAAAAAAAGTAGCTCCTAGTCCGCGTCACAGAGCGCCGAGGAAAGAGAGACAGTTGAATCCGACGTGCACATCCCGGAGTCTGAGGAGCAACATGTCAAAGTTCCTGCAAAACAACAAAGTTAACTGTTTTGACCTGCGAAATAAGGGAAATCACGCGGCCGACGTCACCGGCTTTGTTTCGCCATCCTCTTGACTCACTTCTTATTCACTCATATATCCTCAATAAAGTCCAACCTGGCTCCTGCGCTCAATGTGAATCTGTTTAGAAGATAAATCCCTGCTGAAGAAACTTCCCCTATGCTAAAGTACACACGCCACACCAAAGTTATGCCGCGTTCAGGTGCTCCTCGCAAACTCGTACTTCTGAGTGCTGCAGTAGTGAACACAAGGTGTCGACCAGTGAAGTTATTTTAGTTGGGAATAGTGACAAAATGAATGCAAGTGCGTAGTTTTAAAGTAGAAATCCATCGGTACAGAGCTACTTTGTGCTGCAACGGCAGAATGAAGATGAGAAAATGTGCATAAGAATGTAATTGATTTTTTCATGAATTTATTAGACAGAAGTTGTGGTATACATATTTTTTATTATAGATTTGATAACTTTATTAATATTCAAAGGGGGAAATTCTCTTTTTGCCTTTTGATGGTGGCGCAGGATCAGCCAGCTAGTGATGTGACATTTAGGGGGCGTGTCTTTTCCCTCAAGACACGCCCCCTAAACGTCACATCTCAGCAACTAGCATACCAGAGACAGTTGAAAACCCCAGCCCTGTTTGCAACTCTGAGTCGTTTATGTATACTCAAGTTTTAGTTGCAATATTTCCAACGGCACCTGAAGGCATCATTACTCACTCCACTAATCACTCCAGTGCGCATGCGTTCCGGCGGAACCAGCTGTTGGAGCTTTGTAGGTCTGCAGGTCCCAGAGTACACACCCAACATCTGCACCATCTTTAACACAACGCTACTTGATAATGTTACTTCAACAATATTCACATGTGACAAAGTTGTTTTACTTGCACTTTTTATTTTAATCTGAGGTATTTCTTAAAACTTTTTAGATGAAATGTGGTCTGTGTAGCTCAATGGGCAGAGCAAGGTACTAACTCTGCCAGGGTTAGGGGTTTGATTCCCACTGGGGCCACCAATGCTAAAAGAAAAATGTTTGTACTGTAGCATGCTTTGGACAAATGACGTATGATATTTTAATTTTTCCAAGGGTTTACACCAAAAATGATTTTTCTGTCATCCTGGTTGAAATACCATCTAGGCTATTTTTCTATTACTTAATGTAGTTTGATAGAATTCTATTTAGCTGAATGATAAACAATGTTGGCCATGTTCAGTTTTCTTTACCTTGCGTAGAAAAGAGGAATATTTATATAAATTTGATCCAAAAAAAAAAAAGGATTTTGGCCATGATAATCCATCTATATTCAACTTGGGTGTTTTGAAGAGCAGCTTCTATATGAATCAAAAATCTGTATTGAAAACCACATGGTTCACATCACAGTACTTCTGCTGCAGCTCTAATATGGAGATGAAAATGTAGGCTATTTTATAAACCAGTAAGTTATTCTCAACTTTTTGGCCTACAACCTGCAGCAGCGAAGCAGCTTGCAGCCCCTTGCTGCAGGGTTAAACACACAGGATGGGGACCTTTGACACCAAAAGATGATTTTGATTTTCCCTTTCCAGGCCATTTGACTTGATTAATGTTTGGAAGAAGCACAGACTGATGTTCACCAACAGGCTTTAGGAATATATTATCTCACATTCCCATAAATCATCTTGCAAGCCCAAAAAATCACCTCATGACTCCCAGGTTGAGAAGCGTTGATGGGGCACGTGTCCAACCATGGATCTCACCTTGGCCTGCGCTACTGCAACGACACACTTAATTTAATAGAGTATGAACATGTGGCAAAAGAGCATCGCACATCCAAAACTCTTTTCCCAATACAGTGACTGTTAGCAAGGGAAACGGAAAAGTCTGTTGGCCAAAAAAAAAAAAGAGCAGGAAGACGCTGCAGATGTTGAGGCCATGTGTGTGTGAAGCTTTGAAATCAAAAAACGTTTCAGAGAAAGATGTCACAATATGCTGCATGAGCACAGAGTCTTAGGCTTTTGAATTGAAATATAAATGTAAAAGAATTAATATTGCGCATGAACAGTGAATGTCTTCCTCTGAAATGCAGGCATGTGGCAGTAATAAGAAAATATCCTGTTGCAGTTATGGTCTAAAAGTCATAGGATTTACTTGGAAATTATTTAAAAGTGTTTATCATTCAGACTCTGTATGTTATCTTGTATTTTTTCCTCTTTTGTGTTTTTATAAGCCCCTTTGGGTCTCTTTGTCACACCCACTCGGCTTGTATTTCTTCATTCCTTCTTTTTCAGCTTTCATCAGTTGCATGTGTAAATAAACTGAAGCTAGGACTTTCGTGTCAAGCTGTGGATAACCTTGGCCTGTTCTACTACAATGACACACTCAGAGGAAAACTCCACCCTGAAACACTTTCACAGCGTTAGAAAACAGTTATGCAGAATCACAGTGCGGCCACAAGACATGTTGTGTTTTGAGTCACATAAGAGGCTCGGCTGAGACCGCAGAAACGGCCCAATGTTCACCAACTACTTGGCTAGCAAGTACAATATATTGTATATACTGTATGTCTGTTTATATGGGTATATGGGTATGTATATATGTAGGCCTCTATAAATGACAGAGTTGAATATTTTCTGTTTATAATGTATATAAATGGCATTGGAGTTGAATATTTTGTTCTTGAGAAATCTTGAGAAACCAAAAAAATGAGATAAATAACTTGATAACTCGGGAAAACAAAGCAAATTAACTAGTTATCACAAGAACACAGCGTTAATAAAAATGAATATATGTCCTCAATGGGCTTCCGTAAATTACAACACTTCATCACACAATAACTCCTGGAATGCACTGAACATCACAGATTGATGATGTCCAACAGTGTAAGAGTATATGAGGATGGATTTTTCCTTTAACATAAAATAACGTTTTCCACCTCACAGCACCATGAGAGCCTCCACCTCATCTCCAGCATGGGTGGCTCTCGCTCTCAGTATGAATCAAATCCCCAAACCTGGCAGCGTTCATGCTTTGCTCTTCCCATTGAGCTACACAGCACCACCTAATTGCATGCAGCATGAACATGTGGCAAAGTAGCATTTCAAAAACCAGAAGTCTTTGAGGGAAATACCGAGAAGGATGATGCAAACGCTCGCACATTCGTGTCTATTGACTCAAGATGAGTAATTGCGTTTCCTAACTCCTGTGTATCTGTCTACCTTCCCCCCCCCCCAGGTGACAATAAAAGCCGGTGATACCTTTCCTCCCCCCTGGCTTTTTCCACGACAGCGAGGAAATTCCAAGTTCTCGGTTGTGGTCTTATCTGCTCGCTCGCGTCTCTTGTTTGAACAAAGTATGTGTTGTTGGCTGAGGATGTGGCTCCAGGCTATGGAATTAGGTGAAACACTGACAGGCGCTCACAGTGAGAACGCCTCACAGCTGCTGCAGGGCTGCATGTGCTGAGAGGTGGTTGGTGGCTTTTACCTGTATCTGCTGCAAAGTGTTGTGTTGAACCAAGGTGGAGTTAAAAGGTGTTTTTAGTTATTTGTTGCCATTTGTGTCATTCATTTAGATATGATTGTTTGTCTGAAAAAAGGAAATGACTGGTTGCCTCTATATTGTCAAACTAGGATGAAAAATGTATCGGGTGCTCTTGGAAAACAGGGAAAAAAAGAGTGCTATAAACAAAAGGACAATCCAGGCACTCCAAATATAAAAAATATAACCACGAGGAAGAAAATATTTAAAAAGCCTTTATTGTAGTGGCTAAATCATTAAAAAAGCCAACATATTGTTTGTTTGTTTACTGGTTTTACAGATGCACAAACATTGAAATCTATGGAAATATGGCACCTAAATAAAAGTTGAGACGACATCATACTTTTTTTTTTTTGCCATAGCTGCTACCTGCATCGTTTTGAGAAATTAGGACCTAAATATCTTTCTGATATCAGTTCAAGAGTTTCCAGATTGTTTTAATATGATTTTTTTTTATATTTAATTAAAGTTTGTGCTTCTTCAAACTCAGGCTACTAATATGTTTTTGGAATGAAAATTGAATATTTAAAAAAATATTGGATACTGGCACAAAATATTGGCTATCGGCAGCTTCCACACAAAATATGAGTGTCAGTATCGGCCTTCAAAAACCCATATTGGTCAAATCCTAACTGCCTTAAGCTCGTTCTTTTCCCCCTTTCTTAATTAGCACCACACACACATCACCCCAGAAAGGTTATGAACCCCTGTCCTTCTCCACACAGCCTCCACTCAACCATGGAGCGTGCAAAGCATCTAAATCCATTTTCTTTTGTTTTGTCTCTGTGTGAAAAGTGTCCCGTCACACAACGCCATATCAACAAGGCAATTACCGCTAACACACCTCATCAAATCTGAATAGTCCAGAGAACAGGAACACACGAGTATAATTATCTGGCAAATCAAACTCTAATTAGATTTTAATTAGAATGTTAATTCTCTTGCACGGCATTTGGTTTCAGTATATGCTACCTAACTCGGTGTATCCTGAGCAGGGTGCCATAAAACAAACAAAACAAACAAACAACAAGCATGTACTTCCCAGTGTGTTGGGGATGTATATGTGTGTATGGAAATCCAGTGGCTTGAGACAATAGTTGTAGTGCATCGATTTGTCATGGGTTGTGTTTTTTAAGCTAGAGAAGAAATCAAATGTGACAGTTAAAACAACAATTCTAATTTATGGATGCAGTGAGGTGTTGAAGCTCATCAGCAGAGGAGCCCATGACAAACTGCAAAGGTGCAAGTGCAAACAAATATTTCCAATAGTCAAGAAAGAAATCTAGCAACCATTCTATTGGCAGTACACTCTAAAAACTTGGCGATCATCAGGAGTCTTTCTAAAATCCAAGCGGAGCCAATATTTCCCAAAACGGTTCTCTGAAGACCCCCCATGTCAGTGAATCCTTTAGAAGGAGCTTCCCAAACCCCTTTTATTTTTAGAGTGTAGAGACCCGAAGCTAGAAATAGACCAAATCAATCAAAGCAAAGTAGTTTTATGTGCCCTTTGACCTCGCTGCTTAATTTATTACTTCCTCATGCAGATATCTTAAGAGAAACTGCGGTCTGACTGCACAGTGATAAAACACAGAGACTACGTGAAAAGCACAATCATAAAAGACAATGTCAGAAATACAAAGACAAGATAAACGACTCATTTTTGC
Source organism: Centroberyx affinis (assembly GCF_046629955.1). Taxonomy (NCBI): domain Eukaryota; kingdom Metazoa; phylum Chordata; class Actinopteri; order Beryciformes; family Berycidae; genus Centroberyx; species Centroberyx affinis. The sequence continues at coordinate 216,148 of NW_027279008.1, read as the reverse complement.
AGGCAAGATAAAAAAAAAAAAAGAAGAGGTTTAAAATGGCAGTTCACCTTCAACAAAAATTAAACACAACATGGTTGAAAATAGGTAGAACAATAACAAAGTAAATCACCTCATCAAACAACACAAAGACTTCAGATAAGTCCCTATACCTGCTACTACAACTTCTACAATTACATAGCTGCATTAATAGAGATGTTTGGAGGGTGATTACTAATGATTATCAGGGACATGCCACCATGTTGGAGGACACGCTTCACTTGGGCGACATACAGTGAGAACACCAGCAGATTAAGGGCGTTTTCACACCTGCGCTTTTAGTCCGGTTAAATCGGACTCTGGTTCGTTTCCCCCTTTGGTGCGATTTGTTTGGTCAGGTGTGAACACAGTAATCACACTCGGGTGCGGACCAAAACAACCGCACCGAGACCCTTTAGAAGAGGTGGTCTCGGTCTGGTCCCAAACAAACTCTGGAGCGGTTCGTTTGTGGTGGGAACGTGATCCGACCTCGATCCGACCCAACCACCAGGTGTACTCAATTTACTCTGCAAGTTTGAGCTAAACGGCTCCTGTAGCCAGGTGTGCTTTGCATTTTCAAGACGTTTCCTCGAAGTGCATTGGGCATTCTGCTGGTACAGCTTTGCCTGGTATATTGCCCAGATAATTACAACAGGTATGAGCAAATGCCAACTCTGCCGTTGCTCCATGTTGCATAGCAATGTGCACTAGTCCAGAACACAGGACCTTCTTCCTGTATTTACTTTCTTGCTCCCGCCCCAGACACATCTGACCAATAAGCAGAGTGAACGTTCTCACGTGGTTTGTAGTGATGCATTTCGGTTCGCTTGGATTTTTCTCAGTGTGAAAAGAAACCGAACCAAGGGGAAAACGCTCCAAGTTTACAAACTCATCAACTGATTCGGACCAGAGCAAACGAACTATAGGTGTGAAAACGCCCTAAGCCTCATTTCCTCAGGGAACTGTGGCCATGATGGAAAATTCCATGACTTTTCTATGACTTTCAAAATATATTCAAAATATAATTTGGCGACTGAGTGCCTGTCAGGTGACGTAATGCAGTCTCTGGCGGCCATATTGGAGTTTCTAAATGTACAACTTGGCCGTCTCAACAGAATTGAATAGACATGGTTCATTTCTGTGCTGTTTTTGACTGGTAAGTGATTATTTTGTCGCTGATAAATCTGATAAATTTTGTTTTTAGTAAATGACCTAACTAACCATAGTGTCTGATTAGCTAACTATCATTGCACTGTTGTAAACACATCTGATTTGCACACTAGCTAACATATCTAGTAGAAGCTAGTGGCTAGTGGCTAATGTTAATATTAGGTTACTTTGCTAAATTAGCTTGCTGGCTATTTAGCTAGCAAACAAATCTAAAATCCAACAGTTTGTTCAGGTTAGCTGCGCTGACTCGAGACGAAAGACAAGACAGTTTGCTGTGTCACCTTAAGCTTAAACTTTTTACGTTTTTCAGGTATCTGTCTTTTTCTTACTTGTTACCTCCACCAAGGAGGTTATGTTTTCAGTGCCGTTTGTCTGTTTGTTTGTCTGTTAGCAGGATTACGGAAAAACTACTGGTCCGATTTTCATGAAACTTCGTGGAAGGGTGTAGCATGGGCCAAGGAAGAACCCATTACATTTTGGAGCAGATCTGGATCCGACTCACGAACAAGCAATAATAACACGGACCTTGGCGGAGGTCTGCGCTCTCCAAGTGCCCTTCTAGTTATATTTAGGTATTATTTGTGCACAGCCAATTTTCCACTCCATTATGGCACTGTTGGTTGCGGTCGGATTTGTGATGCAACTGCGAAGCCTCTATAAAAGTGACATGAGTATACATGAAAAATGTTCTTTAGCAATATGGGTCTGAACCACGGTCCTGCAGCCAGAAGACTGTCTGTCCCCTCCAGCTTCGTCCTCTGAAGGTCCTTGAAGTTCAGAACTGCAGAATATTTACGATGCCACTGTTTCATCAGGAGAAAAACCTCGTTATCGATAATTGGAGAGGCGTCAGAAAATCAAGGCGCCTCAAGAAAACCAACCAAAGAAATATTAGTCACAATAACAAAGATTCATCGGGCCCTAATAGCATCTATAACTCATAATTACCTTAATAACTGTTATTTTAGCTTGTTTTTCCTCCTTTGAGAAAGCATTGTTTGTCACTAATGGCATCTTAAGTTGAAATTGAGTGCCTTGCCCAGAAGTAAACAGCATCTATCAATCATGACTTGAGGCCATGTGTCAAAACGCACAAAAGGCAAACGTGTGTGTGTGTGTGTGTGTGTAGGGGGGTTAGACAGCTCCTACCTGGTGCATGGTAATTATACACACAGTGACCACATGGTACAGTATGTTCCTTTGCGATGCTTTGCAGGGCAACTATCTGTTTCTCATCACTGAACAAAATACAAGTTCAGACTCCTCAGCTCACTGGGACTTCCTCATGCTCTCTTTCTTACATCACTACTGCAGGTCGAGTCGGGGGCTGGATTGTACTTGAACCCCACTGTATTTTGTCATAAAATAGAGGTCTGTCAGGCTGTCACTGAAGAGTTACCAGTCGCTACAAGCAACATCACCATGTTGGAAGAGTGACTACAAACACAAGGTTGTAATGTTGTCAGCTCTTCCTCCCTAACAAAGCAAAGAAAATGTATAATTGGTGTGGTGGTAATTTGTTCAAACTATGCTGTAAATGGAGAAAAAGATGTGACTGTTGTGGCTGAATTTGAACTTCAATATCCAGAAATCCTGTGGTGTGACATCAGTAAACTGTTCACCAACCGGCCGGTCTATGATGCTTTATACCAAAGGAAACCAAAGAGATGAGAGAGGAAAATATCTAATATTGGTGAGTCCAGCTTTCTCTGCTGCTGTTCAGGAGACAGTTTTGGATTTTACTGTGAAGTTTCTATTTGTCATTTCCCGTGGCAGAAGTGGTCATACCATATTTAATTTGGGCAAATAGGGCGAATCTACAGGGTCTCAGTTAGTGGAGATGGGACACTCTTCTCTGTTGTAGCCCCACTTTGTGATTTAGGCTGATAAGATGGGTGTATAAGATATATAACAGCAGAGAGAGACAGGAAAGATGGGGGAGAAAAAGATTGGGAAGACATGTGACAAAGGTCCCTGGCCGGATTTGGACCCACGGCATCATGGGTAAGACGGTATGTGCCATGGTATTAGCCAACTGAGTCACCAGGCTGCCCAAAGGATCTGTATTTTTACCTAAAAATCTTGCCTAGTGCAGCTTTGATTTATGCTTTATTCCCCTTAAAAAAACCCATCTCTACACATACACTTACAATTTGATGCTACTTACGATCAGTGGTGGAAAGTAAATAAGTACATTTACTCAAGTACTGTACTTTATGCTACTTTGGAAATATTGTACTTTTTACTCCATTACATTTATTTCACAGCTATAGTTACTAGTTACTTTTCAGATCAATATTTTATATGTAAAACATTTGATCATCTTTATAAAATAACTATAAAATAGCATTGTTATAGATTAGACTACCCAAAAGTATAGTTAAATTGTTAAGATTAGCTTCACGTTGACAACTTTAAAATGCTGCTTACATGTACAAGTATGTCAATAAATCAGTATTAATATTCCAATAATTTATGAAAAATATAACTCTCTAAATGGGGACAGTTTGCATAATGAGTACATTTACTTTGATACTCTAAGTACATTTTGCTGCCAATACTTATGTACTTTTACTTAAGTAAGATTTTGAATGCAGGACTTTTACTTGTAATGGAGTATCTTTACATTGTTGTATTGCTGCTTTTACTTAAAGTAAAAGATCTCAGTACTTCTTCCACCACTACTTACTATGCTGCATACTATAGATTCACCTCATAAAGATGTATGTCAGCCTAAAAAAAAAGGGCAAACTTCTAAAAAAAATGGCTAAACTTATTTCTGCAGATAAAAAATGGACGTTAGGTGGGTTTAGCCTCCGCTCCATCCCTGCATGATGGGCCTGAACCGCAGCCTTCGTCTAACTGGCCACATCGTCCTCAGAGGCAGACGGTTCCATTTAGGGAAGGACAGGCAGCGAGGCATCGTCCAGATAATGAAATGAATCCACGGTTTGATCCTCTCGCCGTCTCCCGGTAATTGTTCGTGATTCCCCCTTTGTGTTTCACGCATGACTTCACCACTCATATCAGGGCCGGCGTATGAAGACATGTTCGTTCCCCCTATCAGTGACAGCAGAGTTCAGTGATTAACAAATTAAGGATCTTCTTTGCCTTAATGTGTCTTGAGGCTTTTTTTCAGTTCGCTCCCGCAGAAACATGTTTGGCAGTGACAGCACCTCTGCTACCCATGTTTAATTGGATTAGAGGGAAGTCGGGATTAATACGCTCTCGGACGGGGCGCCGGGGAGGGGCGGATGAGGGGAAAACAGGTGATGAAGTCATTTCAGAGTACCTTTTTAACTTCTCTCGCAGCACTGTTGAGACGTCAAGGATTTCAGCGGCGCGGAGTATCATGGGAGGATATGAAAGCCCGTGTAAGGGTGTATGGCTTAATTTAGGGAAACATGAGGCTGAACCGATTAACGTCAAAGTGGGAATATGCAACGGTTTCCGAAAGTTCAGTCGTCACTGTTCGCCGCGGAGACGAGGCGACAGGCCGGAGTGCAGCAATGCAAGGCTTTTTATCTCTCTATGAGTCTGGGAAATGACTTGGTTAGACGTGGGTTGAAATTAGGGTCAGCTGATACGGGTTTTTGAAGGCCAACAATGAATGATGAAGCTGCTAATAGCCGATATTTTGTGCCAATTTGCCAATTTCCATGTCAAACATGTCCAGGATTCTGTGTTTTTCCCATAATGCTATTCTTCTCAGGGTGGAAAAGCCTCTGAAACAGCATTTAGACCATCATGGGACACTAAAACTCTCCACTAAAACCCAACTAATGAAATTCTTTTAGTGTCAGCAGCTCTTTAAGGCAGAGTGACCCACCACACCTATTCAGTGGTACAGAAACTCTAAGATACATTACTAGTTGAAATATCTAGAAAAATTGAAGGGTTTCATTCAAAAATGCTATGAATCCATTTTGGAAAACAAAGTTACCTTATTACTCTACTTTTTCATGCCTCAGTATTTAAAAAAAATAAATCTGATTATGTCATCTAAAATGTTACTACTTTGTACTGTTAAGTAACTAATAAATCTGGAACAAGAAAACTAGCCTTTTTTGCTACCGCTGGCATATTTACTGCACAGAAATGTTTATTAATGTGCACTGTCCACATCCAATAAATAAATTAAATAAATTAAATTATCCACGGTGAGTTTAACTTTCATGCCGACAATCATTTTGTCAGACTAGAAGTCACATTTTTAAATTGGAGGACGCGTCATTTTGGAATTAAACTCTTCAATTTCAGCCCAACATAGTTAGTGATGACAACTTGTGGCCTTTTTTTCCACGTCTTTGATTCCGAGTCAGATGAAATCAAGACTCCATCAGTGACAATATGGAGCGACGGCCGGCCTTCCTCGTCTGTCTTCATCATCCCTCCTTCTGTCTGGGCTGGAAGGAAAGAAGGAAGGAAGGAGGGAGGGAATGAATCCGGGGTAAGTGCAGTTCATTGTTACCGTTTGCTCTTCCTGTTACAGTTCATGTGAATGTTCACTCATCTCACACAAACATATCTTTCACCACTGTACTTCCTCTTTTCCCACACTGGGGCTAAAATTCTGCCCACAAGGGTTAACTAGGTGTGAAATGAATATTTTTCCACACAAAAAAGCAGTGGTGGAAAGTAACTAAGTACATTTACTCAAGTACTGTACTTAAGTACAATTTTGAGGTACTTGTACTTTACTTGAGTATTTCCATTTTATGCTACTTTGTACTTACACTCCACTACATTTTAGAGGGAAATATTGTACTTTTTACTCCATTACATTTATTTCACAGCTACCGTTACTAGTTACTTTTCAGATCAATATGTTATATTTAAAACATTTGATCATCTTTATAAAATAACTATAAAATAGCATTGTTATAGATTAGACTACCAAAAAGTATAGCTAAATTGTTAAGATTAGCTTCACATTGACAACTTTAAAATGCTGCTCACATGTACATGTATGTCAATAAATCAGTATTAATATTCCAATAATCTATGAAAAATATAACTCTCTAAATGGGGACAGTTTGCATAATGAGTACGTTTACTTTGATACTCTAAGTACATTTTGCAGCCAATACTTATGTACTTTCACTTAAGTAAGATTTTGAATGCAGGACTTTTACTTGTAATGGAGTATCTTTACATTGTTGTATTGCTACTTTTACTTAAGTAAAAGATCTCAGTACTTCTTCCACCACTGCAAAAAAGCATCGGAAAATTCAAAATACTGATTTTAAATTGATTCTTGTGACAGAAACAAACACACATATATATACTTGACATGAACTATTTCCCCAACCAGTCTGGACTCATGAGAGCAGGGGAGTAGGACAGTATATTTCCACAAGTCTCTTCCAAAGTCCATAACTCCTCTGAAAACTTTGTGGAATTTGTGGTCAGTCCAGGCCAAACACATCAGTGCGTTTCAAGGCCATACAATACCAAAAGAAATACCCTTTGTTCCTGTCACTGTTAGCTGTGGACGAGCTGCCGCATATTTCTCACTTTTTGACTGAACGCTCACTGCACTACCTTTACACTTTCTGCAACTGCAACTGCATTTTTTTCTCCAAGAACTGCTTGGGGGGAAAAAACAGGTTGTGCTTCGTTTTCAGCCATCAAAACTAAGGCTTGTCCTTATTAAACTTAAACTCACTGGTTGAGAGATAGGCCTACTGGAAGTTTTGTGCTGCAATATACTAATTTGGCTCTAGTGTATTCATCATTCATCATTTGACAAGCTGTGCTTCAAAAAAAATATTATTGAATTGACTAAGTCTTTAAAAGCAAAACTGGCATTATTTTATAGAAATAAGGCATATATAATTTATATGCACTCTCCTGCCTCTACTCTTAAACCTCTTGATGCAGTCTATCATTCCGCCCTTAGGTTAGAACGCATCGCTGTATACTATAGACCTTTTTTGTGTTTGTAAACAGCGATGACGTATTTTGTAGGCGGAGCCAAACTGGAGGCAGAAAGTGACAGTTAGCGGTATCAGGTGTCAATTTACAACATAGGAATATGGATCATCCGGATGCCTTCTCCAGTTATTTGAATGGTTTGCCAGCAGAAGACAGGTTGTCTTACACTAATAAGCTAACCCTTAGCAATGGGGTCAGGTTTCCTGACCCGTACTCACTGTCAGGTCAATGGGTCAAGGATCCAACTAAATGGCCACAGTTACAGTGGCCGGACATCTTCGTATACCTTGTGGAAAAACCCAGCGTCTATACGAAAGAAAAACTCAAAGCATACAAATCTCTTGATGCATACAATTTTGTACTTTGCGGTCACGTCCAGGACCTTGAATACCAAGATTTGTCGAATGATTTTTGTGTATTATGGACCGATGTGCTTCCTAGCCAGTGGCAAGGACATAAAACGCAGCTATACAAGACGTGGGCTATCATCAACAAGTCAAACAACATACATACTGACGGCGAACTACACTTGCATGGCTGGGTTAGTATTAACTCTTTTTCATTGTTTAATGTTAGAAGAATGTACATCACTAGAACTACTGCTGCTACTACTATTTAGGTGTATGTAAAAATGTTATTTCTAGTTATAGGCCTAAATATTATTTAGAGATGAGAATTACGGATGATTTCATCAGTCCAGTCTGTCTTGCAACCATAAACGTCTGCGTTTAGCTTCAAAGGGCGTCTTGGATGATGGTATTCTATAAAAATTAAGGTAATCTTTTTTTTGTATTCCTATTCTGACATCCAACGGCACAACAAGACATTTTTTTCCCTTATTCCGCGGATCTCGCCCGTTTCCCTCTACTTGTTTCCTCTGTTTTTCTGCCACCATGATGCACGTGCAGCTGCAGAGACGTAACCGTGACGTCCGCTCCAAATCGGTCTGTATGAGAAAGTTGGGTGGCAGTCGTTGGCAGTGAGAAGTGAACGGCACTCTATTCTATTTATTTACAAAGCACTTCTTGGCAAACTTCCTGGGTATCTCACATTTAACTATAGATCATTGTCACACTGCACTAGGTCCCAAAACTCTTTGGTCCTCGAAAAATCATCGTGTTCGTACTGAGACTGGGAAACTGGCTTTTAAATACTCTGCTCCACACAAGTGGAACAACCTGGAGGAACTTGCAAAATTAGACAAGCTAATCCCTTTTAATCAATTTAAATCTCTTTTGACTGACAGAGCAGTGTGAATGCATGTGTTTTCGTTGAATTGATGTTGTCCCTTATGTTGATGTCTTTGTCCTCTTTGTTGTATAATCTGTTGTTGTATACTGTAACTTTTGTGTGCTTTTATTCGTGTGCTTTTATTGTTTTTATATGTAATTTTATTGTTTTTATTGTTCTTATATATGATTTGTTGTTGATATATACTGTAACTTTCGTGTGCTTTTATTGTTTTTATATGTACAGTAATCGGGGCGTCCTTGTAAAAGAGAGCTTGCTCTCAATGGCCCTCCCTGTTTAAATAAAGGTTATAATAATAATAATAATTCAAGAAAGAACTAGAACTACAGTATTAACATTAGAAAAGCCAGTGGTTGAAAAATCTGTGATGGTATTATTGGTTTGTATTTTAATGTGCGCCTACTGCCACGCCACTATGTCATTCTGTTTTCTAGGAAGTAAAAGGAATGGGATTTTGATGTAAAAATACAAGAAAATGAAAAAATTGTAAATTTTTTAGCCTTTATTGTTAAATATCTGTATATTGTGGCATGGAAAATGAATGGTGAAACAGCCATGTTTCATTTCATTGTGACTTTAAGGGAGACTTCTACAGTGACTACCACTGTAAAAGCAAAAATTATGTGCATTTCTTGGCCTTTATTGTTTAATAGGAGTATATTTTGACATGGAAAATTAAGCTAACAAGGGGGAAAAAGCCATGTTTCATTTCATTATGACTTTAAGGGAGACTTCTACTACCACTGTAAAAACAGAAATGCATTTGTCTCTTTGTGCAATCTGTGAATGAGGTCAGTGGGTGTGTGTGTGTGTGTGTGTGTGTGTGTGTGTGTGTGTGTGTGTGTGTGTGTGTGTGTGTGTGTGCGTGTGTGCGTGTGTGTGTGTGTGCAGGGAGCGTGGGTGTCACTACTTTGTAAATGAATCCATGCAGGATATTGCCGAGTGCGCCTTGGTTTCAAAACTGCTTCCCCCCAAAAAAAACTGTCAAAGTTTACCTGCTTCCTCTCTCAGTTCAGACACTGTGAAAACACAACCATCAGTTTGAATCTGTCGTTTCTTCTCTCTCTCTCTCTCCCCCCTCCATCCTCCTCCTTGTTTCTCTGTTTTATTTACTCGGCTGACACGCAGCCTTCGCGGTGCGCTGGCAGCTTCGTCCATCAAAAGGCACCTGCTCCTGCTGATTGTTTGCTCACCTCCCTGTCCGGAGCGCTGGAGCTGAGTGTCAGCAGTGTTTTTTTTGGGGGTGTTTTTTTCCCACTCTGATGAAACTCTGTCTTCCAGGCCGCCCGTGTAAACAACATCAGGTCATCTGTGGAAAAGTCACGCTGAACAATGGAAAGATGAAAACCACCTACATATACTAATGAATTAGCATCATGTATACCAAATGAAAAGATAATGTATAACCTGACGGGAAAGCCTGGAGAGTTTAAAAATATTTGGGGTGGTTTTCTAACATTTCTGGAGACAGAGTCCACAACATAATACTCCTTTTATATTCAAGCAAGTATTGAATCAGAATCAGAATCAGAATCAGAATAGAGTTTATTGCCAAGTAAGTTTTCACAGTACAAGGAATTTGCTTTGGCATGGAGGTGCATACAATAACATAAAAATAATAAAATAAAATAAAATAAAAATAATAATAATACAATTAAAAATGTAATAAAAAATATAATAAGAAATAAGAAATAAAAATATGTAAAATATATATGTGCAATATAACAATATAACTGTTTTTTTTTTTTTCCAAGTGAATGAAATGTACAGTTTGTACAGGTATGTGCAAAATTTTTTCCAAGAATGTGCAAAGGTATGGGGGGGGGGGGGATAAGGGACTGTGTCAGTGGGGTCCCGGGCCTTGTTGATGAGGCCAGCTGCAGACGGGAAGAAAGCTGTCATGTGTAGGTCAGACATGTTTGTTTTATAGTGATTGCTGTTTCTTTTCTCTTTCCTGTACTGTTTTTATTTATTTATTTATTTTTTGTATAGGTACGTACTCTGAAAGGATTAGTGGTTGGACCTGAAGGGGTGGGTGGGTGGGAGGGATGGTCATGTGTGGGTTTTGGGGGATGGGCTTTGGGGAGGGAGGGTTGGGCTTATCTGGCATTTATTTGACTGTATTTTTTGTATCGTTGTTGCTTCTTTCAGCCCAAGGGCTGCTATGTTACAAAACCAATAAAGATATTGTTGAAAAGTCACGCTGAAAAACACTTGAAGTATGCCGGGTATCTCAGGTCGGGTGTCAAAGCAGGAAATACTTTCATCATCTTGTTACGTTTAGCACATTTTGGGGGCATTTAGCTGACAGTCTTCTGCAGTGACTTACAGTGAGAGAGCAGGCAGGGAGTTCAGAGTGTTGCTCAAGATGTTTCGAAACACACGACTGTTGCAGGGGTCGAACCTGGGAACTTACAGGTACAAGACGTTCTTTCTAACATGAGACCGCCTTGCCAATCATGGAGTCTCAAAGTGCATGTCAAGATATCGGTATTTCTTGTACCACATTTTTTTTGGGGGGGCGTTTAGCTGTCACTCTTATCCAGTGACTTACTGTGAGTGTGCAGGTGGGGGGTTTAGAGTGTTTCAACAGGATGCATGACTGTGGATTGACACACACACACACACACACACACACACTCTGCCGCAGGGATCGAACTTGTAAACTTCCAGGTACAAGACAGTCAATAAAAATGGCTTTGGGCAATTTTGGGGAAAGTTAAAGGCAAAGTATAGGCTGTCATGGTTGTGACTTTTTGCCTTTGTTCATTGTCTAGGTTTTGTATTTCTTTGTGTATTCTGTTTCCCTGTCTAGTTCTTTTAGTTGCCCCAGCTGTGTCTCATTTGTAATCACCCCCCATGTGTTTATTAGTCTTGTTCCCCAGTCAGTCTTCGTCGGATCATTGCTTTCTGTTACATGTGTCAGTTTGTGTGTAGAGCTCTCGTTTTTGGTTTCCTGTGTCACCTGCAACCTGTTTCAGTAAACACCCAGTCTTGGGGTTTTGACCACCACCTGCCTCGCTGTCCTGCATTTGGGTCCTCACCACACCTCCTCGTGACACAGGCATCATCTAAAAAAACAGAATCATGATGCACGTGCGTCTCTGTTTGTTTCTAGCTGTATCTCTTGTATTACCTTTATTTCTATTTTTTATTCAATTATTTATTATTTTTTATTCAACTTTTATTTAATTGTGGTACTTTTACATCACAGTTTCTTTGGGTTGTATTGTCTGTAAAGCACTTTGTAAACATTGTTTTTAGAAAAGTGCTATAAAAATAAAGTTAGTATATGTTATATATATTATAAGTCACATTAGCATTTTAGGCATTTAGCTGATACTCTTATCCAGGTGGAGTTACAATGAGTCCAACAGTATAATAAGCTTAAATTCCTTGATATTACAGTGCAAGGGTCACAGCCACAGTGCCTTGATAAAAATATTCCTGTGGCCCTAAAATGATGATATATGACAGAGAAGTGTTGGGAAATGAAATAGGAGATGAGGAAAGAGGAAGAAAGCTTGTTTTTTACTTTAAGACGGGAGAATATTAGTGCAAGAAGAGGAGGAGGAGGTCGCACAGAAATGCATGTATGTGTCGACACACTGCTCACATGCCCTCCAGCACATTGTCTGGTGCTGTGTCACATACAGCACACCTACAGTAGAGTGGATTACTAATACAGTGAGCGTATAGAAAGCTGTGCGTATGATGTGTGTGTGTGTGTGTGTGTGTGTGTGTGTGTGTGTGTGTGTGTTCTTGGGCTTCAGTACGTCAAACCATGAGGAAGTGAAGGCAATGTGTATAAGTCGGTGGAATGAGGACACAGGAGAAAGGGTTGAAGGGGCATTAAGTAATCTGTGACTTTTATCAACATCTATCGGCGACAGTAGGAGCTGCAACAACATTGACAGAACTTGTCTCCTCCTACACAAGTCTCTGGCCTGTACTGGACACAAACAATAATGTCACATTTTCACAATATTGAGGTGTAAGCTAGCTAATTGGAGCAGAGATCCAACAGAAACGTCTAGTGAACGATAGTAAATACTGGAATAATAAAAAAATGCTTCGTCATTTGCTTTTTGGCTTGAAAAGAGGTTTTTTAGCCTTCATAACCAAAATGTCTTGCAATGGCAGTCGCTTATTCATAGCAATGTTGAGCAGTTGAAAATGTTGAGTGTCTTGAAATGCAAAGTAAGTTTTGAAAGACAGAAATCTCAGCACCTGGCCAAATAATTGCTGAGTCTTTGGTATCGATCGACAACCCTATCAACCCTATCATCAGATATGTCATGGTCATTTTATGCTATAAAGTCATAATAAAAACCTTATTTAAAGTTTAGGCTTAAAGTTATAACTACTACTACAAAAAAGCAAGCTTACAGAGACTTCAAGCAGCTTATAATGATGCTATGAGAATATTACTTAAAAGACCTAGATGGTGTAGTGCAAGTGAAATGTTTGTGGCTGCAGGAGTCAATACTTTCCAAGCTGTTTGAAGAAATCTCATGTATAAATTTATCTGCCAGCTTAATGACTCTGTAAATGAAATCATCTTGGTTTTATCAAACATAAGGTTTAGTAGGCTACTATACACTACCAGTCCCAGCTGTGGAGACATTGGTACAGTTGTCTCTTTGAAAGACATGAATATATATTTTAAACCATGATTTTTTTATTGATCCTTTGTATGTAATTCATTGTATGTTATGTCCTGTTTTTTATCTGGACCCTGAGTCTGAAATAAAGTTTGAATTGAATTGAATATGGTTGGGTTGAGGGTAAATGTTAGGCAGGTGTTGGTGAGGGCCTAAGGGTTAGGAAATGAAGACAGTCAATTGACAGCTATGTTTACGGGTTAGGGTTACCTCAGAAATATAGCAATACAAGTTTGTGTGTATGTGTGTGTGTGTGCGTGTGTGTGTGTGCGTGTGACCGATTGAGTGAATAAGAGTCATTGAAACAGTGAGCGAGACAAAGAAAGACAAAGAGAACGAACAGCAAGAGTGCAGAGCGGAAGCCCTTTTTCAAATAGCTGTTGCTTCACATGTCAGGCCGCGGCGCCGCTGAACACTGACAGGCTCTGATTGGTCGGGGCCCTTCCCTCCACAGCTTAATGACTGTTCCACTGCGCCCTGTCCCTTGAGGGGAAACACACTTTTAAAGAAGGAACTCTACCGGCCTTGCTGTCGCTTAAGTCGGCGGCAAATAATCCGTTCAACCTCGTCACCTCCAATCCAACCCTCTTCCCTCTCTCCCCGCGCCTCCCTTCCCCTCGCCTCCCCTCCCCACGCCTCGCCTGTCCCGCTCCACCAGCACCGGTTCAAACCGCCCAAGGCGCTCGGAGCTAGATCGCAAAGAACAATCGCCGTGTTTACGGTTCATCTTGCCGATGTTTTCTCCAGCCTGTCATGGGAGTCTTTGCACTTTTCCAGCACTGGAAGAAAACTTGTTGTTTTCTTCTCGCGGCTCAGGAGGAGGTTTCGACCTCACACGACCTGCGCGAGGGACAGGTGCTCGTTAACCGACACATCATATGAGCGGTGGCATTAAACATTTACGGTCGTATACTGTATGTAAGAATCGTATGAAGTATGGATGTAATTCCACCAGCGGGCCTTTCAATCATGCGTGACCTTTCAGTGACCACACACTTCTGTTCTGGCATCTGTTGGCTTTGCTTTTATTCTAAAAAAAAAACATTCTTTCTGCTTCCCTTCTCAGCTCTCATTTCTTTCGTTTTCGTTCATTTTTAACTTGACTGTGGTGCCACAGGAATATTTTATGAAATCTATTGTCAGTGTAATGTGACTCTGACCCTCCTGCTATTGGTTGCTTGCACTGATGTTGAGCTAGAAATGTTTATTGTTTATTTTTTATTGATAAGGATCCCCATTAGCTGTCAGCTATTCTTCCTGGGGTCCCACTAAAACACAATATACATCCAAAACATATTCACAAAGTTTCACAAAAAATACTATAAAATCAAAAATTAGGACCACTTTGACATGGGCTGCATTATGAAAGACAAGTAGAGATCATTAAGTCATCTTATCATTTGTTTACATTTGTACAGTAAACAATGATTCTTACATATCAAAAAACAATGATTCTTACATATCAGTAGCTAGAAATGTAAGATGTAGTTTTCCATTCAGATAGCGTCACAGATTCGTACCTCAGTACTCCTTCCCCCCCTTCCTCCTTTCTTTTAGTTCCTTCCTCAAATGAGTTGTCGAAATAGTGGGAACTTTTGCAGAGCCTGCAGTCTCTAAGTTAATGTCAACATTCCCCATTGATTTGCATTGTGGATGTTTGTGTGAATTTGGGTGCACTACGCCCCTGCTCTGATGTTATATGTGATGTGATATTTTCATTGGCTGGGCTGAATCAATGAAGAAATGAAGAAATCCCCCCCCCCCCTGTTCTCGCTCCTTTAATGGATTTACCTAAGCAGTCACACTTGAGTTCACGCACGGACATACCTCCTCACTCAACTTGACAAGCTTGCCGGCCCGCATTTACTCTGACGACCAGGAATATCTAACGCATGTGACAAAGTGCTCAGACAGGGCGGGGAGGGAGGGGAGGGGAGGGGGAGGGGGGGGTCGGCCCTCGCCCGCTCCCCTCAGCGTCACTTCTCCTGACAGCTGCCATTTTCAGTAGCGAGCTTCGCCCTCGTCGCCAGCCGACCGCCAAGTCCCCATCAACTTTGCTCTCCCGCCGCCTTCTCCTGCTCAGGTTTCCAGAGCGCAGGCCCCGGCGACAGCGAGGGGAGTTGGCGCCGCGTCGCCGGAGATTAGCGGCGAGGGCTTTGAGGCCCAACAGGCTTCCGCCCGCGCCCCAGTGATAGCTGGAGAAGACAAAAAAAAAAAAAAAAATGAATGGCAAAAAAAATGAAAAACATCCTCAACTTTGTGAAGAGTTGGAGACGGGCTGAGGTGGAGAGGATGTTCCGTTTGACGTTGAATAAATGTTGATACGGCGGCGGCCCGCACCAACGCTGAAAACCCGTGTAAATAAAACGTCAAAATGAAAGTTGTCGTGCAAAACTGCTACCTGCATGGTTTTGGGAAATCGAGGCCTAAATATCTTTCTATCTGCTCAAGACTGTGCCATAATATGACATTTTGTGCTTGTTTGTGTTGATGTTGAACTTGGCCTCCTCTTGTATGTTGCAGTCTGTTCAATTATGTTTTCAAAAAGCAGGGTGGTGGTTTTACCCTCCCTTATTTATTTTTTTCTGATAGTAAAATAAAGCAAGACAGGAAAACAACTCATGGGGATCAATAAAGGAGTTTTTTGATGAGGATCTACAGTATATTCTATATTATCTTTAGGTATTTACTGGTGTACCATGTACACAATGATGAAAATTTTGACTTTATATGCTGGATTGTACCTTACTAGTATGTAGTCAGGCAAAACTCCCTGGATCACAGTGAGTTTTGTAACACCTGCTCTGCATTACTAGGCTGATGGGAAGTGATGCAAGTAATGCAGAGACGAATGACTGAGATGTCTGAGTGATTCAGTGTGGTGCAATCATACAATCATACAATCAATTTTGGTTCGCTGAGGTGGAAAACACAGCGATGACTAAAAAGGCGCTTTAGCCAGGGATCGAGGGTAATGTTGGACAAGAACGAACAAGAAAATTACCCTGCTTTGACAAACCGACACGCTGGATCAGGACAGTCGCCGCTCACATAAATTAAGCTACACTGGCTGACAAACAAGTGAATCTCTGCTCATCCGCAGTCCTCAGAAGTATAATCAATAACCTCAACAAACCCCTCGGAGCCAAGGCCGAGAGAGAGAGAGAGAGAGAAAACACATGTCCTGTACTGTAGAAGTATCAGAGCGTTTATGTAAAATCACGCTGGGCGATGGGCTTAAGTGAACTCAGCCGTTGTTTAGAGAACTTGTTGTTTTGGAGGATGTGCTGCATGGACGGAGAACACAAGGATCCGTCCAAGTTCAGCTCTTGTAACCTAGAAAGCAGCAAAACAAAGAGAAAACACAATGACATACCCTCCTTCCCTCACAGCCTTCAGACGCTCATGGAAGAGGCATCGGTACGGGAATCAGCGATCATATTTCACTCGTTTGTTTCTCTGAGGGACGTTTTATTTGTTTTATTTCAGCTATAAAAAAAATGTTTAATTCCTCTCCAGATCCCACTTCTGAAACATTTTATCTTTGTAAAACCACTCCACCCTGCAGCAGTCGTCACAGTTTGATGGATTATTCTTGTATTTACAGTATAGTGATAGCTATTGTAGAAGTTCTTGTTCATCAACTTATCCTGCGTTAATAACACTGGTGATTCTTTCTAGAACTGGTAGAACTTATTTAGTATACTTTAAAACAAAAATCCTGTCTGGTAACAAACTACATTGTAAAAAATCTCCATCTTAACAAGTCATTTAGTCTATTATTCCTAAAATCGTAATTTTCTTAAAGTGAAAAAAATCTGCCAGTGAGGTTTGATAGTTTCACTTGTTTCCAATGCAAATCAACAAGAATTTTGTAGAATCAAGTGTCTTTTTCTTGATAGCAGTGCAATGATCTGCCTTATTCTGACTGGTTTCAACATACTGACACTCATTTAGAAAAATCCTGAAGCAAGTGAAACTGCATTGGAAACAAGTGGAGTAATCTCTTCTCACTAGAATTTTTCTCTTGTTTTAAGAAAAATGAGATTTGAAGGCTGAATATCATACTATAAAGCAAGGAATCTCTGTCTGTATGTGTGTCCTTTGCATATCTCGAGAACCGTCCGTCCGATCTACTTCACACTTGGCGGGTGTATTGCTGGGGACCCAAGGACGTGCAGTGTCGGATTGGACATGTTCAATATTAATAAACTTCGAATAAACAAGCGAACAGCGCTCTGTGCAGCAGCGCGGCTCAAAGCAAGCGACTGGAAGCGCAGAGTCGAGTGTGAAGTTGTTTGGATGAGCGGTTCTCCAGAAAGCTGCAAGCAGCAATACAGGAGGCCAAGCAATCGGCCCGTTCCGAACAGGCATGTTTTGAACGGGCACTGCACTGCTGAGACTAAATGATGGTTAAGATGGATTTTTTTTTTTTTTTTACAGTGTAGTTAGACTTGGAACTGAAAAAAGCAGATTTGAGAAATGATACTAGAGTATTTCCAGAACTTGCTGTATTTTGCATTGCTTTCACGTCATATTTACTCTTGCCAGCTTCGGTTCTAGTTGTTTCAGAGGTTTTTTTTTTGCCTTGGTATCAATGTAGAATAGATGGATACAGGATCAAAGTCAACATTTTGGCTCTCAGTATTCTAAAAATTGAGTTCAAAATCCATTTGAGAGAAAGTGAAACAGTCTCAAAGTTTGATGCCGTCAGTTAAATGCATTTTCAACTCAGTACTCACATCTTCTGATGGAATGAATCCACTCAGTGTCTTTGCATCGCTCTTTTGCAACCCTAACCCTAACCATCCACAGGACCGTCAGCTAACAAGTCCCATCTAACCCCGGGGCCGTGTCCCGGTAACGTACACCACAGTGCCGCATCCCCCCCCCCCCCCCCCCCCCCCCTGCATCTTCCCTGCATCTCCCCTCACATGGGATCCCTTTGAGGACAGCCGCAGCACAGCACAGTTTTTTCATCTTGGACTACTGTGTGAACTTTTAATGCGATTACCGACCGCATAGGCTGACATGAGTCCAGGCCGCGGCGTCCGTTTTCCCAGAGCGAACATAAGAGGTTTGGATGGATGGTGGGCGATACCCGTGCAGATCCCTCCTGGCGATCACCCCCGGCCTCCTTCTCTGGCCATCCTCTAATTTCCAAAGGGTCACTAATCTAATATTAAAGGGCTGTGACAGTAATGAGCGCTGCGGATGTGTGGTCCGAGGCTGCGGGATTAAATGGGCACACTTACGATACCAGTAAACTCTGGCCAATCTCAGCAATATTTAGCCGGACATTGAGCCGCAGTGCCTGAGCCTCAAGTCGCGTTAACTTAACGTGAAGCGCCACTCAAGTACAAGGGGATGGGAGGGTGTGTGTGTGTGTGTGTGTGTTGGGTGGGGGGGTGGGGGGGGTTGGGGGGTTGACATGACGCTCCATTAGAAGCTGAGACTCGAACCGAGGCCAGGCCACTGACAAACATTTTAACGGGTTACATACTTGGCTTGGCAATGAAGCATTTGCTGCTCGTTGTCCCGACGTCTTTCGCTAAAACTTCCTCGGTGTTGAGTTGTGCGTGTAAGTGTTACTCTCAAGTAGTCAACCTGTAAACCAAACTAGAGCTGGGTGATATATTATATAATATCGATATCATGACATGAGACTAGATATCATCTGGGATTTTGGTTATCGTAATATTGTGAAATAACTTGAAATGTCACTTCTTCCTGGTCTTAAAGGCTGCGTTACAGTAAACTGATACAATTTTCTGAACTTATTAGCCTGTTCTGGCTGAGTAAAATGAACAGTGATTGGCTTTACCATTACTTATTATTGATTACTAATGATCATTACTAATTTTCAAAATGTTCTTGTGTGTAAATATCTTATGAAAGCACGAATACTCATTCCCCAAAATTATCACATTATCGATATCAAGGTATTCAGTCTAAAATATTGTGATATTTGATTTTGTCAGTATCGCTCAGCCCTAACCCAAACAATAATAAATAGTAAAACAGCCAGGGACTATTTCATCCCTCCTGCAATTCCATAATTTGCCCATTACATTATGTGAGCTCTTGTGCCTGTGAAAGAACTAACTATTTTGGACTGACAAGGATTTTTTTCTTGGTTTTTTTGCACTGTTTTTGCACCTATTAACTCCCTCTCTGTCTTTGACAACTGGCATTTGTCTGCAAGGTATCAGTGTTTGATAAGTTGATATGGGTTTTTATTTAAACCTCTTTCTCCCAACTAAATTTCTCCTACAGAACAATACAGATTTGGAGTGAGCTGTGTCACATAGTCATCCCTCTCCACTCTGTCATGTTGTTTCTCCCTCTATTTCTTCCTCTTGCACGCTCTCTTTCAATCTCCGTGTGCTCGAGGCCAAGAGTATGAGAGCAATTAAAACTCGGAGCAGGGTCCTACCACCGTCGTTTCTCCTGGCAGGCGTCCTGGTAACACGTTGCACATTCTTTGCTCCAAAAAGCCTCTGCACTCTCTGCACCGTTTCCCAAGACCGCGCAAGACAAACGGGGACGGGTGGCTCGCCGTGCGTGCCAGGCTTAGATGCGTAACAACAAAGACAAAGGAGATCACAGTGGGAATTAAGGGGGGGATTCCCCAGAGAATTGCGGGGAAGATGAGTCAAAGAGTTCTCGTTACGAGGTAAATCTGCTGTGAAATCTCTCCCCCACGTATAAAGTGCGCAGGACAATGCCGTCTGCTTAGCGCTGCCGTGACAAGAATGAGGTCGATGTGCCCTGGGTGCGTGACCCTTAAGTGGGCCGGAGGAGTAAAGCGCCCGGGGCGATCCCGGCGCTTCGTTAAAGCCGGGGTGCAGGGGGTCACTCATTAAGGCTGGGGATCCCTCCCTCGCCTTAAATGTCTTGGAGGAGAGGGGGGCTTCAAAGCGATTATGGTCAGACATGGTTATCCATGTCGACCAGGGTCAGAAGTTAAAGGATCCCTGCTGACTGTCGGCGTGTCCCAGTATGTTGGGGTCGGAGCCCCAGGCCCCGCCCCCTTGTCCCATGAGGCATCACTGGAGGTCCAGAGGGAATTTTTAACAGGCAAGTTAAAAAGGTTCATTTTCTCTCTCATTGTACAGGTATTGGTACCATCAAATCTTGCAAGCTGTATGGCACTAAAACAATTTGCATGATAAAAACGTGTCAGACTTTTTCTATTCTATAAAAAAGTGGTTCTCAACCTGCGGTTTGGGACCTCCCAGGAGTCCAGGATCACAGGCTGAATTATGAAATGTGAAAAAAATGTATTACTAATATTCAATGCTATACTTTAATATGGGAAACATTGCCTTTTTCTTGTGAGATAAAGCATATTTGCAGCCTCTAGGCTTCATTAAATATTTAATCCAGTAAAACCAGTCCAGAAGGAAAAATAAAAAATCATTATTTGGTGTGAAAGTGTACCATTCTTTACAGCTATAACAGGGGTCACAAGTAGGCGTCACTTGTGCGTGTGAGTGTGTATGTGTGTGTGTGTGTGTGTGTGTGTGTGTGTGTGTGGGGGGGGGTTACAACTACTGCCTTTTTAATCATTCGATTCACCATTTTGTCATCACATGATCCATTTTTTCGTTAGTAATACAGTGGAAGCCATTGTGCAAGTCCTCCATTTATCCCACAGCTATCATCTGTACTGCAGATAAGTAAATATTGAATACAGCCGAATCTAATCCGTTTACACAAAGCTCCAGTGTCTCTCAACCGATTTCGATTCCTGGTAACTTCCAGCCACAGAAGACGGCAAAACATTTTTCCAAAACAGATGAATTCCTGTATGAATTCCTCCTGGCACTGGAGCAAGAGCAGCATGTGGTGAAAAGTGTAACTTCTACAGCGGCTGCATCTGTACTGTAACCACACACACACACACACACACACACACACACACACACACACACACACACACACTCTCTCTCCCTGACTGTTTCACCACTGCAGCTCATCCTGAGACTGTTCCCAGTGAAGCGGTGAGCAGGCGCGGCCCGTCCCTCCACGCCCGGGCCGCACTGAAGCCTCTTTCATCTCGCTGTCAAAACAGCTCATTAGCCACAGCGTTCAGAATCAGACACTTTTTGAATTCACCTTTTTGAACATTTCTCTCCGGACTGTTCCCAAACAAGGTATTTATCATCAAACCCCCCCCGCACCACTAACACCACCCCACCACCCCATACGATTGTCTTCAGAGTGTGAATGTTTTTTTTTTTCCAACTCCTCAGTTTGTCAGCCAAACACCCCGCCAACCCCCCACCCACCCACACACACACACCCCCTCACCCTGCACCCCGTCCTCTCTCTCATTCTCTTTTCTATCTCTCTGTCTGTCTCTTTGAGATAAAACTTTGATGCACTTATGGAACGCGGCGCTCTCCCTGCGCTGGGAGTCTGAGTGGGGCCACACACCCCTAGCACACACACACACACAGACACACACACATCTACACACCTCAAATGCCCTCCACTCAGCAGCTGTGTCCCACTGTTTGCTTTAAAGGACCCCCCCCCTCCCCCCCTCCTCCTCCTGTGCCGCTCCCCTCCTGCTCTCCTCGCTGTCGGCGTCCGCCTGCCGCGGCCCGTCGGGACCCGGCTGTGTGTTTGCTGCTCCTGGCTTTGATTCTCTGTTTTGTGCCGCTGTCCTGCAGCCGTCCCGGGCCGCCGCGGGTTTCGAAGGGGAAGCAGTGGCGCTGACAGCCCCTCCTCAAGGCATTCCACATCATTTGTCATCTTCACCCCCCCCCACCCACCCACTCTTTCTTTTTCTTTTAACCGCTCTGCTACATCAAAACAGCCCCCCACCTCCAAAAAAAAAGACAAACTATTTCAAATGGAGGTTTACAATTAGAACTGGTGACGTGAGGCATATTCACACAGGACTAGTACGATGTGAGGACCTCATGCAATTAATGAATGAATGAATGGATACAGTTGTACAAGTTCAAGATTTTACAATTTGTCACTTCTTGATTTAGCAAAGCAAAACCTGAAGTTTGGCCTGAAAATGCATTGAAAACCTTCATCTACAGGTCCCATACTGCCTCCATCTTGCACGACAGGAGGAAAATAGAAATCATATTTTTAGAAGCAGAAAAAGAAAAAGAAATCGTGCGCCAAAAACAAATCTCTGCTGAAATTACCAAGAGTTTAATTCTTATAAGAGAGTATAGTATTATAAGAAGACCTCTGTCTTCACCAATTTTACACCGGAATTTTTACTTTACAAATTTCAGACATGGCAGATTCACACCAGATTAAAATCACAGTCGATCTCTGCAGTTATTACAAATGACTGGACCTCCCCAGGTGATATTAGTCCTGTGTGAATAGGGATGAACTGGAGGTGTGACAAAATACAGTATGCATTTTTTGCTTAAATGAAAATAAAGTGTATTTCATCTATGCACAGGTGGAAATAATGGTTGCATTTACTTAAAGTAGTACAATATTTTATGTATTTAAACTCATCTCAAATTAAATTAATAAGATTTGTGACTTTTTAACTGGAACTTTTCGAGTTGGGAATTGTTTGCAGTCTGTCTGTAAAATGAGAGGAAAGCAGAACAGACCATTTGAAGAGTTTTTCTAGGACCTCGCCCTGTCCTGACCGTGGCAGACGTGCGCCCCTCTCCCCAAAGTGTGTGTGTGTGTGTGTGTGGGGTTGTGTATGGGAGGACGGCCTGAGGGCAGAGGAACCTGGAACATTAAGTCTTGCCACGGCGGCTCAGCAGCGCTCTGAGCGCTGAGCGGCTCTGGCAGCTCGCCTGGGGGTCGGGGTCGGGGTGGCGGCGGGGGCGGCAAAGGTTTTTTTTTGAAAAGGCCCTTTAGTTCACTCCTTTTCACTCTTCAGGGACACACACCCATTTCCCATCCGAGCCGGTGGAAATGACTTGTTTTGGTTGTTTTATTTTTGGAATCACGTATGCCGCGGAGTGAAAACTTGGCCGGTAACAACAGAGAAGAACAAGAATCAAAACATTTCGGGAGACCGGTGCAAATTAGCAGGTCGTGCTCATCGGCTGGACAACCTGCACGAACAGACAGAAAATGTGCCGCCGCCACCCCCCCTTGACGATTCCCCCAAAAAGATCAGCTTTGGAGTGGACGCCAGCTTGTTCCGCGGCTGCTGGGGAACGAGCTGAACGACAACAACAACAACAACAACAACAACAACAACAACAACAACACACGAATCTACATGACAGGGGATCTTCAAAAGGCAGCTAGGTCAGAGCGGCGTTGACGCGCTTCCCACCAGCTTTTCATGGTCAGAACAAACAGGAGGCCGGCCTCAAAGAGCGCAGGGAGCCGTTTGATTAGCGGATCGCCGGAGATAACGAGGAGGAAGCGTCCGCCGGGCCAAATCAATTTCGGAGCGTCTGTGAGTTTGTGTCAAGTTTCCCCTCCGCTTCACAATAACCGGTTTGAAAGAGTTGTCACTTTGCCCAAACAGGAGAAGCAGAACTGAGGAGGGGGTGGCGGGTGGGGGGGGCATGGACATCCAGCTCCCATTTTATTTGATCTCACCTCAACAACTGGTCTCCATGTCTCTGTCTGTCTTAAGGTGCGATCACACCAACAGTTAATATTCAAAGTCTAGTACAGGTCAACCAGAGAATGATTTTCCCCTTTTTCAGGTTGTTTCATCTGATTAGAGGCCTAGAGGCTGAAAACTATTTCACATTATTTCACAGGAAAAAAAAAGCAAAAATTAGCAAAAAAATCTGAAAAAATTAAACATTAGACAAATTTGTATACTATCAATTATTTTTCAACTATTTCTTCTTTGGGAGTCTTGTGACCTCCCAAAATTATCTTACAACCCCATGGAGGGTCTTCATCCCCAGCCTGAACCACTGCCAATTTGGTTTGTTTTGATTCTCACTGCCCAATTACAAATGAACCAGGGCTTGTAAACAAAAGTCACATGACTCACAAGTAGCTTGTTTATTGAAGAGAGTTTGGTGACTTGTCATCCTGTCAGGTTAGAGATTTGGTGGAATCTGATTGTGTGTGCTCTTCTTCTCTGGTTTTCATACCAGTTAAGAACACATGAAGAAGTAGCTGAATATGAGCATCAGTCCAGACTTCATTTTGTTCTGCTCGGCTTTCCAAGCATGAGGAACTGCTCAGATGTCAACATCCGTCTCCTTCTACCCACAATCCCTTGTGTTTTGGGGTGGTTCCCTGTAGTTGGTTTTCACTCCGTTTTTTTCCCATAGTTTCCTATAATACTCCCATGTTCCTATAGTTTCTTATAATACTCCTATAGTTTTCCTATGATTTCCTATAATACTTTGTTTTTTCCTATAGTTTCCTATAATACTCCATGTTCCTATAGTTTCTTATAATACTCCTATAGTTTTCCTATGATTTCCTATAATACTTTGTTTTTTCCTATAGTTTCCTATAATACTCTAATGTTCCTATAGTTTTCCTATGATTTTCCTATAATACTTTTTATTTTCCTATAGTTTCCTATAATACTCCTATATTCCTACAGTTTTCTGACTAACTAACTCAGACCCAAACTCTTAACCTCAACCACTCCCTTCCTGGTGCCTGAACCAAGTCACTACACATAGTCAAATTTTAAAAATTAGTGAAGGTAAGTTCTCTTGCACCGCAGTTCTCTTGTTAGAGGACTGAGACTCTCTGTGCCGTTATCTGGTGCCACCAGAGTTCAGAGGTCATTGTTCTCACATGGACAAACCGACTGAACTAAAGTAAGAAACACTGCAGAGTTCAGATAAACCGATCGGAACATGATTAGTGTGAACGTGCCTTTAGCCTCTCTTCCTCTCCTTGTCTCTCTCTCTCTCTCTCTCTCTCCCTCTCTCTCTCTCTCTCTCTCTCTCTCTCTCTGTCTCTTTGTAGTTAGAGCACCAGAAGCTGTGGAGAGAAGAATCCAAGCGAGCCAACAAAGCTATTGAAGCATCGCCCCCCCTCCCTTTCCCTTTCTGTCTTTCTCTCTCTCTTCCTCTCTCTCTCTCTCTCTCTCTCTCTCTCTCTCTCTCTCTCTCTCCCTCTGTTCAGGCCTTGCTGTGTTTTTGGCAGTTACTACTGACCATCATGAACGTCGTTGCCAATTTTTGTGAAAACTGGCACATATGGCAGCTGAAGTGCCATATGCCATACAGAATATTTTTTGGCCGTTTCCCCCATTTGTATAATCGCTGGATCCGGTATAAAAGTGGCTCATTATTAATTCATTCCTTCCCAGTTTTTTTTTTTCTTTTCTTTTCAGTTCCCCTCTGTGTTTTTCTTTTCATTTTTTTTTTCTTTCCGTTCATTTTCCAGATCCATTTTATGTGGACAGGGACGACAAGTTAATTTGATGTACACTGAGGGGATTAAAGCTCCTGTTAATTCAAAGCTAAATGTGGGGATTTTAGCCACTGAAGAACACATTTATCCTGCATCTATCCTGCATTACTACTGTGCTAATGAAGAAGCTATGGTTTTACATCAGAACCAAATAGGTATACTGTAACATAAAACTCTACTCTAGTTACCAGACCATTCCTTGTAACTTCTAATGGCTGAAAAAAAAGAGTAAAACCAATTTTTTCCAAATATCTTGTGGGTGGAGCCAAAGTACAATCCTCCATATTCTTGTTTTTTTTTTTAATTATTATTTTATTTTGGTGAAATCTTTGGTGCTCAGCCTCATCACTGTGGTGTTTCTGCACTGCCCTTCCCACAGATCACCTGTCAATCAAACAATGTGGGCGGAGCTTGGATTTTCTGTTGCTGCAGTTTGAGTTTCTCTTTTCTTTGTCTGTTCAGCCATGGTGGCTATCGCTGCTCATGCTAACTACCCAGTTCTTCTTCTTCTGTTTATTCTGAACAAACTGGAAACGTAAATCGCATCACTTCCTGTGCGGCAGAGTAGCTCTTTCTCGGGAAAGAGCTACCAGACAATGGAAAAGCTTTCCTGAACTGGATGGCCATAGGTTGAATCACTGCTGTGTTATATCAATGCAGAGAGAGAGAGAGTGGCAAAATGGACATTTATTTATATGAAAATGTTGAATGAGCCACTGTGGCAAAGCTCTTCACCATGCCGTGTGTTTTACCGGCAGCAGGCTGAGGCAGAGTGTCGAGGTTCAGATTATGCAGCAACTGGTTTGAAATAAAGAAACTCAGAAAGGCCTTTCACCGCTGCGTACGTCCCATTCTGCCTCCTCGCTCTCGCACAAACACTTTTCACATTCCTCTTCTTCTGTCACAGGAATTCTGCCTCCTTATGTGTCTATGCCTCTCTCTCTCTCTCCCTCTCTCCCTCTCTCTCTCTCTCACACACACACACACACACACACACACAAACATCCCACACTTCCTCTTTGCTCCTGCCTCAGATTCGCTGCCTCTCTTTCTTCCCTCTCCTCTTCTGCCCTCCATTGGAAAGAGAATGGAAGGTCTAGAGTGACGCCCACTTCCACAGTGTGTGTGTGTGTGTGTGTGTTTGTCATGTTGCTCCTCGCTGCAGGTCCGGTCCACCGCTCTGTCACTGACTCGGGATCAGTTTTTTTCTCTGGTAACTCTTCCCCATTGCATCTGGGTTGGGTTTTTCAAAAACTCGGCGCGAGGGTCATCTTCGTCCCGCTGACTCATCTGAACTAAAATGATGTCAGGAGTAGATTCTGGGAAACTGGGATTACATTTAGACTGACGATTTCTCCTCCCTGATCTTCAGAGTGCGGTGTAATGACTGCAACGGTGAAATAAGCTTAAATTCCTTCCCTTAAATTCTTTCGGCAACATTGCAAGCAACCAGAAATAAAGACTGCAAAGGTTCAGAGCCACAGAGGCCTGAAAATAGATAAATCAACCTATTCCTGTGACTGTAGAATAATTATATAAGATAGAGAAACGCTACGAATGGAAATACACTGAGAAAGGAAAGACAGCTGAGTATGCCGGCTTTTTCTCTGCGATGTCCTGCTTCATATTCATACGGCTGCACACATTCACACTGGAAGCTTCCCAACTACCAAATAAATTACAAATGGTTATTAAAACGCACAGCAGCAGACAGAAATAAATGAATGAAACAAACGTGTTTCAGCACTAAGCCTTCATCAGCGTTTCCCTTAGTGCTGAAACACGTTTGTTTCTTTGTTTGCTGTTGTGTGTTATAATAAACATTTGTAATTCATCTAGTAGTACAGACTTCCCTCCTTTTTTTTAATCTGTATGCACAAGAGTCTGCATCCTGAAGGCATCAAGAAGAGTTTGGGACTTGAGCGAGCAATTTCTTTATTCTAGCTTCCCAGCACAACCACCGTCTTCTTCTTCTTCTTCTTCTTCTTCTTCTTCTTCTTCTTCTTCTTCTTCTTCTTCTTCTTCTTCTTCTGCAGCTCCACTGACCGGGTCGCCACGAGGAAGTGAGGCGTCCAGCACCAGCCAGTCGCCTCCCTCGTCGTCGCAGCCGCGGGTCGAGTCATTAAAAAAACACACACTCCACGCCACGTATCAAAGAGACGCGGAGATTTATTAAACAGTTTCGCTGAAAACCCCTGGCATTAACAATAAATGTCAACACGGACACAAGATGACGACTTTCATGTCTCAATGAATAACTTTGTTTGGCTGTGATGTGTTTACCCGCGGAAGATCAATGCAAACGTCTCCCGAGTCGCTTTTTTTTTTTTTTTTTCCGAAGCACAAAACACGCCTAATATTTGATGAGACGCGGTGACAGGAAGACAGTCGGTCCGGGACGGGGCCGCTGCCAGCTCCGCCTGCCCAAACCCATTTGCGAAGCTTCTGTTGTCATTCTGGTGATATGTCGAATGAAAGAAGGGGGAATTAACTTATCACTATCAGAGAATTTTGCATTACATATAAGTAGGTTAAAAGCAAAGTTTAGGCAAGCTCCCAAAGGAGACGAAGTTGCTCGGGTTTTAGTGAGGAAATATTTAAGAACGCCTGGTGACCCATGACAAAAATATGATTCCGTCAAAAACGCGTTTCATAATTGATGGCATGGTGTTCACAAGTAAAAGATTGTTCCCATAAGACGCGGTGTGATGAGTGTGAATTAATCATGGCATGTGCAACAACCTGCTTCTTTCATACAGTATTTATTCACCAGGTAATGTGAACGTACAGCAACTTCGGTCGGTCGCACCGGTGCAGGAGAATATCAACAACTCATTTAAAGGATAATACTGGTGAATATTTTTTTTTTTTACATTTGTGCCAAAGGTCTATAGGTTAATTTCTGGTTTCTGCACACAGTCAGTATAGTTGGAGATATCAGCGCTCGTTTTCCTCCCTTTCCTCCCTCATTCATTCTTGTCCGGTATGAAAAACAACTTCCGCAGAGCGAGAGAATCCATCACAGGAAACATGAAGCCAAAATTTATAAATGGACTATAACTCTAAATGACACTGGTTTCTTCTTTACATGGTGGCATCATGTTAAAGTGATAACAGGACCTCACATTCAGTACAATGGGACAGTGTGGGACAAACAGCTGACTATACATATCATTCTACATATATGCTTTCAGCTTTCTCTCACTATAAGTGTTCAGCAGTGCATTGTGTCATAGATTTATATTCACGGCGCTCCAAAATAAACTTCTCAATACATTGCTTGGTAAGTGAAACATACAGACTAGCTGTGCTTATAAACAATTTCTCCCTGTGTTAAGTTCTTGTAAATGAAATAATGGTGAAGTTTAACAATTCATCAGTTTGCTGGGGACCCCCCTGGAACTCCCTCAAGGACCCCAGGTGGTCCCTGGACCCCACGTTGAGAACCGCTGCTCTACGCGACTGCTGCCGTGTGTGTAATACAAAAAGCCAAGTGACAAAGTAAATGAACAAGTCACTCCACGTTACAAACTGACCAATTTCTTCAACCTTAATTTATACAGGGAAGGTTAGCAACGCCCTGCTTCATACTCACACAGTTACACACCCAGTCCAAACAGTCTTCTCCTGCTGGCCACTGACTAATTAGAGTTACAGTGCCTTGCTCATGGGCAGCTCACCACACTACTAACCCAGATTCCCCCAGTCAGTCCAGCACTGAACTGGTGACCTTCCAGTTACAACACTTCCCCCCCTCCTCCAACCTCTGGCCTGCTGCCGAACACAAATGTGTTGGCAAATATGAAAATACACAGATTACGGGGCAGTAATGGACTCTGTGGGTGATCACTCAGAGGCGTCCCTTTCTATTATGGGATGGTTGCTCTAACGACTAGACCGGTGGCTGTCAAACTGGGGTTCAGGGACCCCCGGGAGTCCCTGAGGGGATTCTAGCGTGTCCTGCAGCAAAAGGAGGAATAGCTTAATTTCACTTTAACCTTAATTGACTAGAAATTATTCCAGTTAGAGAATATATAAGTCTGTTTTAGTCACATGTGTCACTGTCACGTCTGTTATCTGCTAGTGTAGACTGATATATAATTCAATACTTAATCAACAGCAACAAAAATCTCACAAAATCTTGTCATAGGGGATCTAATGTGTGTGTGTTTGAAGGTGTGTGACATGAAAACACTGGAGAACCGTCCCTCTAGTCCGTCCTGCCTTCATGTCACCATGCTTGAGACATTTTTTACCTTTATTGTACATTTTGTCCCTTAAAACCCAGGCGGCGGTCTCCCACAGATCATTATTTGGTGTAAATTTAACAAGCAAGAAAAATAAATACATGGTGACAAAAAGTAGATGCTCAACAAAGTGTCACTTTCACCTCTCTTCAGACTGTGTGACCCTAACACTAACCTGATCATTTTTTTGGTTCTCAACAAAGGTTTCATTATGTGGAGTGGAGCCAGAACCACCGGACAGTGCAAATCAGAGGTGGAAAGTAACTAAGTACATTTACTCGAATACTGTACTTAAGTACAATTTTGAGGTACTTGTACTTTACTTGAGTATTACCATTTTATGCTACTTTATACTTCTACTCCACTACATTTCAGAGGGAAATGTTGTCCTTTTTACTCCACTACCTTTATTTGATAACTTAAGTTACTAGTTACTTTGCAGATTCAGATTATTAATACAAAATATAATAAACTAATAAATTGTGATGTATTATTATTATAGATTACTGTAAGCTACCCAGCAGTATATAAAGTAGTGGAAATCAGCCCCACCTTTTCCAGCTGTAACATTAAAGTGATGCTTACACATTAATGCATCAATAATTATAATTCAATAATATAATATATACTGTGTTATTCTGAAATGGGCCATTCTGCATAATGAGTACTTTTACTTTTGTTGCTTTAAGTACATTTTGATGCTAATACTTTTGTACTTTTGCTTAAGTAACATTTTGAATGCAGGACCTTTACTTGTAACAGAGTATTTTTATACTGTGGTATTTCTACTTTTACTTATGTAAAAGATCTGAATACTTCTTCCACCACTGGTGCAAATAACCCAAATGAGGTTCCAAAGAAACTAATGATTTACTAAATCTAACCCCAGTCCTAACCTGACCACATTTCTAACACTAAAACGAACCCTAAACCAGACATTTAATAGAATACTTTCCACATTATTGTGAAAAGGTGTCGGTGTTGGTGACACATTACAGTCACTTGATAGTAAGTTCAGTATCAGTATTGGACGATCCAAATACAGTGTGACCTGGACTGTTTTTTTTCCTGCTTAATGGTGAAATCAATTATTTCTTTACCTCGCACTTCTCAGCCAAACATGATCATACAGCGGTCACAGGAATATTTTGTTAATTCATCCCAAATCACTTCTGGATAAGAGTGTGAAAAGTAAACTGTAAATGTAATGTTAAAATTGCACTGAGCGCAATTATTATAATAATAACGGTCAAGACAATAATTATACAGCCTCTTTTGCCTCTTTAACATCACAAAAACAGACTAAATAGAGTCTGATACAGTGAGAGAGATTGATACTGTGTGAATGACACAATTCATTTGAATGGTTTCAGTAGAATTCCACTTTAACTGTCAATACCCAGAATCCTTCATTTTTACAGCTTTTGAATAGTGTCATGCTTATTTGAAGGCTTTCGGCTTATCCTGTATATACAGAAGATTTTTAACTCATTTTCATTGCTCAGTTTCTCAAATACATAGTAGTTTATTTATACATCTCATTAGGTTTTCAAACCTGTTTCTGTTTTGTAAGAAATGGTCTTGAGATAACAAAAAATTTGAATATAATCAATAGTTAGTTTAAGCAGGTACATGTCAACTTTATTGTACCCAGAGAGGAAAATTGTTTGGTTTTATGCAAAGACAACAGAAAAGAGCCACATGAAAAAAACTAACAAAAGAAAAAAACCCTATATACTGTACACCATAATATAAGACAACAGTTTGATCAAATTAAGAAGTTGCACCAAATTTTGATGCCAGAAATCATTTTGTAGGTTTAAGTGTCACAACCTCTGCACTGTTTTTCAAATGCTGCACGTCTCATTTGGGATTGAAACATTCATTTCTTGACTCTCCTTCAGATCCCAATCATCATAATAACCGTCTGATATGAAACTATCTCAGCATCGCTTTTATTAAGAAGTGATGTAACGTCATTTGTGGGAGGAAAATCCCATTCATTTTGTCTCACAGCTCAAACTCTGTCTCTTATAAATGACTCACTCCAATCTCAATGACCTTTCCTTTGTGCTTTTTCAAACGCCCTCGCAATTCAATCCATCTCTCTCTTGCTCTTTTTCCCTCTCTCTCTGCCCAAATCCAATGCTTTCAGTGTTTCAGTGTTTCAGTGTGAGACTATTGACTGTACAGAGTGTATAAAGTGGGAATCAGACTAAAATTTGAATGCGGAATGAAGTGAGTGAAGAAGTAATGCAGCTGTCAGACCATCAGATGACCTGGAGTGCAGGATTTATTTCTCAACTGTGAATTTCTCTCTTTAAACAGACACACAGAAACACACAGAAACACACACACACACACACACACACACACACACACACACACACACACACACACACACACACGCAAACACCCTACCAACAACATGACACACTCCCTCCCTCCCTCTCTCTCTCTCTCTCTGTGAACACACACTTCCACACTCACATTTCAAGCATCAGTGCCGTTTTAATTTATTTGTTTCATCTACACAGCTTGTATTTCTTCTCTCCCTTCTCAAGGCTTTATCACTGGTAAGTGCAGATAAAGTTAAACCTGAACCCAAAATCTAATTCACACTCAATTCAATGACAGCCTGATTACAAAATCGACCAAACGAGAGAAGAAACCAATTCAAAAAACAACTGTCAGACAACACAGCCGTTCTGCAAGCTGATTTTACTGTAAGAGGCCTAAAGATAATTTCTCGAATCTGAAAAAATATATTTCTAATGTACAAATTTATCATGTTTTTAACTGCCATTAATATTTTATTGCTGTGAAATAATGAATATCTGAGGCTTTTTAAAGGATTCTCCCAATAATTAATCAAGAATATAGCTTGAAAAGGGAAAACAAAAATCAGAATTTGCTGTTAAAGTTTGACCATTCTGAGCATTTTTTACTTTATATCAGCAACACAACGGGTCAGTTTTTGGAAAAGATTTGAGAACCAACGATATAACAGAGCTTTCATCCCATCATCTGCTGGATTGATCTTTCATCTGAGGGTGTAAGGTCTGTTTTTTAAAACCAATGATGTAAATTAATTCACCGAAATCAATCAAAACCCCATGGAAATGTTTTGTCAGTGCATGTACACACACAAACACACACTAAGACTCACAGAAAGCATGACTGTGTTAACGTCTACGTTCTCTATTGATTTGCACTGTGGATGTTTGTGTCAATTTGTGCCTCTTCAACAATTTTTGGTGCACTGACATCATGCTTCATCAGTTATGCACTTCACTTGTATTTACCTGCTTCCATGATATGTAACGGTAGCAAAAGGCTGATAAGCAGAAAGTAAAATCTGAATGTGGTTCCATGCTTTTACACATTTTACATTTATCTTTTTTTACCTTTTCACCTTCTTCACCTTGTATAGAGTCAGTCTTACTGTAACCTTCTCATTAGTTTCTTTGTATGGAAACTTAAATGTGAGGGGAAAAAAACGACAGTGCAACGTTGTGCAATAGATCAAATTTTTCCTTTATCCCATGTGCAATAAATATGCTTAATTTGCACACAATGTAAACAGCTGCACTTTCTACTTCTGCATTTTTGCACACTTGAGCACTTTATTTTGTTTTAAGGACTCATTGAATGGAATCGTTTGTATTTGTACTGTACTACGTGGCATTGTGTTCTAATTGTTTTTATTGTGCCTTTCTGCAAAATGAATTTCCCCTTGAGGGACAAGAACTGAACAGGTTCCTATAATCACAGTTCTTCTTGGTGAGTTGAAAGTGATGATGAAGGATGGGCAGATTCAATAAGGAGCCATCTTTGTTTTGACGTTAACGTAAAAACCTGAAAGTGGTTCCACGCTTTGATCTGAGGCCATTTCCAAATTGTCCACCGTTTTTTTTTTTAAGCAGGGAGTGACTGAGGTGAAGAATCTCTTTTTCAAGGCGGACCTGCTCACTAAAGGCAAACATGAAAGTAACAAAATATACAGTAACTAAATCACATAAAAAGATAAGTGGAACGTCAAAACAAAAATGGCTCCTTACTGAGTCTGCCCATCAGTTTCAACTCACCAAAGAAGCTAAAAATGTAGAAAAAGAAAAGGTAAAATTCACATTCAGATTTTACTTAACACAATACCTACTGCTGGTAGCTATCAAGCATTTCTGCTAATCAGCATTTTATGTGTCCTGTTACTGTTAGAATATCGTCTTTTTCAGTTCACATTCACAGTCACAGTGCAGCAGCTGTAGAGGAGAAACAATCATAACAAAAAAAACCACAATGAGCATCATACAGCATTTACACTGTCTTCTGCACAATACCTGCATCATTTCTTACAGACAGAATAAATTACACCAATATACGATATAGCACAGTTTAACCCACACTACAGCACTTGGGAATCTAAACCAGGGTGACAAGAAGATTTATGAAATGTGGCAAAAATATGTTTCTAATGTACATATTTATATTTTTGTTTATTTTGAGCGTTTGTGATGAATGCATTTTGCTTGTGAAATACTGAATATTTACAGCCTCGACATTTCTTATACGATAATTAAATACGTAAAATAGCCTGAAAAAGGAAAATTAAAAGCATCACTTGGTGTCTTACTACTGCAACAGAGGGTCATGAGCAGGAATCGGTTTGTTTTTGTGGTTTGTGAGGCAGAAAAGGTCGAGAAGCAACAACATCTACACCACTCTCCACCTCAGAACCCCCCCCCACACAGCATGTAAATCCATCCTCTGACCTGCTTCCTGCTCACCTAGAAACAAATGCTGAGTTCAGGTTCAGTGCCATTTGTTTGATGCTGCTGCCACCTGCTTCACCGGGAGGAGGATCAGGTGACTTACAGCCTTCAGCAAATCATCACAACCCAGTGGAGCTGCATCATGTGGCTGAAAACACCTTTACATGAGTATTTCCATTCTGTGAGACTTTCTACTTTTCCTCCACTACATTTATCTGCCGGCTGGAGTTACTAGTTACTTTGCAGAATAAGGTTTTACATGCAAAACATACGATGAGCTCATAAAATATGTTGCATTGTGAGAGTTTAAACTCCACAACAGTATATGGAGCAGTTAGACCGACAACGTTAAAATACTTCTTACAGATTAATGCTTCAATAATTTAACACTCTGAAAGAATGAGGACTTTTACTTTAGATACTTAAGTACATTTTACTGCTAATACATCTATACTTTTACTGAAGTTAACATTTGAATGCAGAACTTTTACTTTTAATTAAGTATTTTTCCATTATGGTTTTGCTACTTTTACTTAAGTTACGTTTAGTAGAGACTCTGTCCTTCAACTAGACGAACCCGGGTTCAAACCAAGCATCCGCTCTGCTGAAGTGTCTTTGAGCAAGACACTGAATCCCTACCAACTCCAGACCCTGACCTCTGACCTCTGACCTTTGACCTAGATCATTTAAAAAAAAAAAACTCTTTTAATTTAATCCTTTCTGCTGATTAACCTTTGAACTGCCCAAACTCTCCTCTCCTCCTCTCCTTCTGCTTGGTGACAAAATGTTCACTCCAAAAACACATGAAGGCACTTCATCTTAAAAACACAAAGTGTCTTTGCTGCCTCATGAAAAAAAATGCAAGTTGACTGAAATCATAGTGAACAGTTTGATCAAAGTTCATCAGTTGTTCTGATGTAGTAAAACTCACTCAAGCAGCAAATGTCCAGTCATGTGGACAAGTGTTTATCAGCTGAAGCCACCAACTGATGAAGTGCATTCTACTGATTTTTATTCTTTCTTTCTCTTCTATTGTTCAGAATGTGGGTTAGTGCAGCTAAATCTGCACTAATACACTTTCTGGACCTGTTTTTGGATTCTTGTATTCTTTCTTTTTTATATATATATTTTTAAATGTATTACTCTTATGTGCATTGCTTATTATTCAGTAGTGTATTGTCATATAATGTCGTGGGTGCTGTAATGCTGAAATTTCATCTCTGGGATCAATAAAGTGCAATCCTATCCTAATTGCAAGAAGAAAAGTGGTCACTACTTGCCTTGTGTAACATAATGGCTGCTTACACCTTGTAGGAATTCAATGATGTGAAGTATTGGGGTTAGGGAAACAGAAACCGACCTCTGATTCATCTAACATACATAGATTACAAGTCTCTATCCTGTAACTTTATTCAAACAAGAAGGATGAATGGTTTCTGGAGAGTTAACTCAGATGCAATGCATGCTGGGAAGTCTGCTAACAAGCTAACAGTGTTTCTTATTCAACTTTAATATGATCAGTTTAGTGAATGCTTGGTAAGATTTTCTTTCAGCTCATGATTTTAAGTGCCAGGTCATGAACTCATGGTCATAGGTTCAGAAGCTGATAGCAAATATAAGTTGAAATTGACACACATCTATATGTTTAATTAAGGATTTAAGAGTTTGTTTTATTAAATTAAACTGTTGAAATGACACTGAGAAGATAAAGGTTTTAAAAATATAAAGATAAACATGAGTGTTTGGCTGCACCTGACCTGAAGTTCTCTCTCCTTTCCATCAAAAATCAAACCGTTCACACAATGCAAATTATACACTGGCGCCCCCTAAATGAGCCAGCACACAGTACAGAGAGCCAGCAGCGCGCGCTTCACGGTGTAAATCCCCGGTATGCTCACCCCGCTCTGGCCGCGCGGAGCCTGCTGGCACGGGCGGCGGAGAGGCGGCGGCGGCAGCTCGGCCGCCCCGGTGCTGCTCCGGCCGGGGGCAGCTGTCCAAGCGAGTCCCGGTCCAAATCCCTGCCGGTGGAAACCGAGAGAGAAACAAGAAAAACACAAGAAGCGCTTCAGAGGCTGGAGGAAAACCAGCAGCGAGCCGGTTCAGGTTAAACACACTTCAAACACCTGGATGGCACTGTGCGTAAAACCAGGTCAGGTTTCATGTAAAAGCCTTTAAAGTGAGGTTTCATGTGCACTATAGGATCAGAAAATTGTAATAATAATGATAATAATAATAATAATGATAATAATAATAATAATAATAATATGTTTAAATAAATCAAATCAGTCCTTTACAATTATTATTATTACTATTTTGTTGTCATTCTTAGAATTACACTTAAATCCTTTTATTTATGCCATTTTATTCTAATACAACCACCAGCTATTATGATGATAATAAAAAATAATAAAAAATAATATATATAAAAAAAAGGGGGGGTCTCTCGCCGTCTGCACGTCCATAAATCGCATCAAATGACAGTCGGCCAGTGAAGAGTTAAAGGGAGGAGACGGAGAGTGACACGCCTCATTGGGTAGATTATGTGCCGCAAACAAAAAGTGTGTGTCGGTGTGCCAGTCAGCCAGAGCATCGGGCCCCATCTGCACGCCTCTCTCTCTCTCTCCCTCTCTCTCTCTCTCTCTCCCTCTCTCTCTCTCTCTCTCCCTTTATCCGTCTAGCTCTCTCCACCCCGCTCGGTCACTCTCAGTATATCTGCAGCGGCACTGTCACTTTCACCACACTGGGGGGGAAATGTACTGACACTACGGACAAACCCGGGAGCGCATCACCATCACATCTCCACCTCCATCACCGTCACCTCATCCCCGCTTTTCTGGTTTTTTGGGGGGCGACGCCGTGATTCCCCGGCATCGGTCGCAGTTTGTGGATTATTGTTCCTCATCGACGGAAAGGTAGGTTTGTGAAACGCAGCCTTGCGGTTTAGATTTAGTTTATAGGAGGTGGAAAGGGGAAAGAGCGGTTTGTGTGTTTGTGTTGCGCGGCAGAGCGGCAGAGCGGCATCCTGCAGGCGCTGAAAGGAGCGCAGAGAAACCCGCAGATGTTTCAGCGCGGCGGACAAAACCCGCAGTTCAGTCAAAGCGCTGATTTAGGACAGTTTTAGCCTGGCACGGCTTTAGGAGACGGGTGAACCCCCCCCACACACCCCCCGCACCCCCACCCGCAGTGGGCTGCGGGTTGAATGGGGGTTTCGCTTTCCTCCAGTTTATGGATATGCATACATTCCGCTCTTTTCCTCTCTCGCTCTCTCGCTCTCTCTCTCTCTCTCTCTCTCTTATTTGAGCCCGACCGGGATGCATATTCATCGGACCTTTTGTGTGGTTTTTCCCTGTGAGAGAGAGCGACCTTTCTACACTCTGAACAAAAAGGGGTTCTGTATAGAACCAGAAAATGGTTTCTTTAGGCTTGTAGCACAGCAGAAAGCCCCTTTTGGTGCGCTAAAGAACCCTTTTGGAAAGGTTCTCCACACAGCAGCATGTGCAGATGGTTCTACAGAGGAGCTTTACGCTGCTGTGGAGCCGTTTAGGAAGGTAATGCATGCTCCAGAATCAGCAGAATTAAAGTTACTTTTAAAGAACCGGCTAGCTTAGCTCTTACTTCTGATTTTCCCGTTGTTTTATTTGAACAAATCAGAAGGTGGAAGCAGCACCAAACCAGAACCTTTGGAGAACCCTTCTTTTTCTTTTTCTATATACAGTATAGTCACAACACAGCAGCCGATATCAGGGATGGAGAGAAAAAAATGCTTTTGCCCAGCTGGACGTTTTCATTGTTATTAGGCTATTATTATTGTTGTTAATATTGGTCTATATTTTTAGATAGTTAAGTGATTTGTTGAGATGCGCAAACGCATCGTCGCTTCCTGATTTTGCGCAGAAGAAAACTTTTGATCAAACTGTGGATTTCTTTATTTTTTATTTTTTTTAAATATTTTTATTTTACAGGAGATAGCTTATCCCGCACCATGGCACGCCTGGAATTGGTTGCATTTGTTCGGCGGTGATTTATTTTAGCCCGTATTATTCCCTATCTAATATTAAGGAGAATTCAATCTAGAATATGCGTCATAATAATTCGCGCAGTGGCTAGAAATAATAATAGGCAATCTGAAGTGTTTTGTAGGCTCCTGTAGGCCAGTGAAGCGCTGCTAGAGTTATCATCTGTTGTTTTATCATGTTCAGTGTCGAAATGATTTAGTGCAACAGTAATCTATCCCGCTGCAGACCCAGGGATATTAATATTTTGGGCTATTTATTCAGTTTAGACTTCGGCTCCGTCAGTTTCCACTCACTCTGTCACCGGACTCGGACATCAGTCCGCAGTCTGAGCTTTGCAGGAATGGCGTTGAAAGCGGAAGGTGTCGAGTTGTTTTGTTTTGACGGCCTGTAATTTCAGTTTGAACAAGTGAGTCAGGTGCGGCTCATATCTGCTGCAGGACGGCAGTGAATGAGAGAGAGAGAGAGAGAGAGAGAGAGAGAGAGAGAGAGAGAGAGAGAGAGAGAGTCTAAACACACATTCAGAGGTTAGAAAGGGAAAAAAGAAATAATTAACTGGTCGTGCTGCCTTAATTACAGTCTCAGAGGGGAAAGTGGTGGATTATGGTAATGAGGCGACATACGCTGCCGCTTGTAGAAAGGAGAGAAAGGTTGGCTGACATGAAATCACTGACTTTGACAGTCCACTTGAAACCCATTGGACATGCTCTCTCCATCTGACACGGCCCTCACCGGCTCCCACTCAACTCTTTATTTCTGACTTTATTTCTATTTTCACAAGGACTGGAGCAGAAATAACGTGCAGTAATCCTATAATACAGATATTATACAAATATCACACCAAACCTGTAAATCCCTATAGGAATATTCTAGGAATATTAGGCTATTAGGCTATATTGACACCATAGCAGTAAAAAAAAAAAATACCATGAAGTAGCCGACGATAACGTCACTGTAAACTCACTATTTAGTACCACAGACACTTTAAGTTGCTATAGGAATATTATAGGAATATTATAGGAATATTATAGGAATTTTTCGTTTGGGAGGCCAGGCGAATCAAAACAAATATACCTAAATATTGGCTTTATACAGGGTGGGAGGAGAACATGAAGGCCTAAAAATGATGATAATAACAATAACAATATTAATAATAATAACAATAATAATAATAATGTAGCTAAATAGAGTAGTACAGGTCTATCGTAATTAACGCCAAATAAATCTCCCCAAAAAATATACAAATATTTTGTGTAATTGGTCGAAATTGACGTTGTGTGTTGATCCTGATAATATCCACGTTATCAAGTATATGTAATAGATCAAGCTAATTGTAACCTGTTAGCCTAAGATATAACATTTAATATCAACAAAATAATAATAATAGGCTTAATAATATGCCTAATATTATTAATAATAATATCAATAATTATAATAAAAGCGATTATGTGCATTATTATTATGGCGTTCAAATATGATTTTAACTTTTTATTTTTACTCTTACATAATTGATTAAATTAGGCAACCATAGCATCAATATGCTGAAGGTGGTGCCATCATGAACTTATTATGGGGTTTGAATTAATTAGAAAGCCTGGCCAAAAAAAAAAAAAAAAAAAAAAAAAAAGAAGGGCCCCCAAACGACGCCCTTGACAGCTGGTTTAGCCAATCTGTCTAGGAAGAGATTTATTTCCCATCAACACCCGGGACAGTGGAGGGTAAACCCTCCGAACAACCAGGTTACCCAGATTTTATTTTTATTTATTTGCGGAATAGAGTTGATCTCCTTTTTTATGATGACAGAAATCTGTAGGAAATAAATTCAGAGGATAAATAGGATTCAAAAGGCATAAATGAATGATTTGATGAAATAGAATTGATTTGTATTTATGTTAATGTTTGTTTTCCTCATAGCTAATAATCACCGACTGGAGCTCATATAGGCCACTGCAGTTCATCCTCTTTTTTTTTAATTTACTGACCCTGAATCTGTTTCCCTCTGTCTGTCTGCAGTCAGTCATGGAGGAGTCCAGCTCTCAGAAGTTGGTTTGGGACGGGGACGCCAAAGCGGTCCAGCAGTGTCTGACGGATATTTTTACCAGCGTCTACACAACATGTGACATCCCAGAAAACGCCATTTTCGGCCCGTGTGTGTTGAGCCACACGTCGCTGTACGACAGCATCGCCTTCATCGCCCTGAAATCCACCGACAAGCGGACAGCGCCTTATATATTCAGGGTGAGTGTTGTTGTTTTTTTTTTACTTATCTATTTTTTCTTAATACAAATACATTTTTTTCCAAATTTTCTATATTTTTTGATACAGACAACAGTATTTTTTCTTATTGTCTGTTTTTCTAATACACACCCAGTATTGTTTTCTTTTCTTATTACAGATCCTCATAATTTTTCCAGTTTTCTACTTATTTTTCCTAATAAAGATCCTAGTGATTTTCATTAGCATTTTTTACTTCATGCAAATATTAGCTACAAGTATTTTTCAGTTAAACTCTACACAGGCCGACCAAAAATCCCTATGTCTTGCCTGCTATTCCCTATAAAATGCAGGTAATTATTGCAAAGACCTGATTCTACTGAAGCATGGAATCCATATATCCATATATTAAATATATATATATATATTTGGGCCTACACAGTCAGCCATAAGACAAATTCCCCATGTTCTTAGATGTTTTCAGTTTGACTGACCTAAAGCATACGGTTATAGCCTTTAGACTGCAACAGTGTCCCTCTGAACAAGTCATTTAATCCTGTTTTGAGTTTTAAAATCTTGTTTTTCCTAAAACAAATTAAAAAATACTATATTGTCATTTCTTTCCAATGCAAATCAACAAAAGGTTTCTTGAATCAAGCTTCATTTTCTTGATACTAGTGGAGTGATTTGCCTCATCCTGCCTGTTTCAACATACTCAGACTTGTTTCAAGACAAAAAAAAATGAAACAACAGAAAACTGCATAGGAAACAAGTGGAATTCTCTCTCCACACTGGCAGAATTTTTAGTTGTTTTAAGAAAAATAAGATTTGAAGGCTGAATATGAGCCTGAATGACATTTTTTGCAGTGTGCATGACAATATGAATGAGGCAGCACCATGTTTCTGCTGCCTGTGATCTAACGGCATGTGTGTGTGTTATGTGTGTGTGTGTGTGTGTGTGTGTGTGTGTGTGTGCTGCACAGGTGGACACTTCAGCAGCCAACAGCACCTCGGAGGGCTTGATGTGGCTGCGGCTGGTCCAGTCGGCCCGGGACAAGGAGGAGCAGAACCTGGAGGCCTACGTGAAGAACGGCCAGCTCTTCTACCGCTCGCTCCGCAGGATCGAGAAGGACGAGGAGCTGCTGGTCTGGTACGGCAAGGACCTGATCGACCTGCTGCTGCTCAGCTCCAGCAGAGCGCCGGCCAAAAGCAAGGGTGAGGAAACCAATCCAGACTGGAACATGCAATATTAGCTGGGCAGGAGGCTTCATTGTGGGCCCAGTCAACTCCAAAATAATCAAATCATCATTACACCATGGCTTTTTTTTTTTTTTGAGTGCACAATCACATTAATTTTGCTGCTGCAGCCTCTTTGGAATTACATGCTCATTCTGGAATTATTGAGTGTTCATCATTGGTAAATTTAGGATGTAATCTCCTGCTGCATTGCATATTTATATATTAATATAATCACGCTCAAAGCTCAAATTTGCACTGAGACATTATTTTTTTGGGCAATCTTGGAAAATATCTCCTTGCATGATTATTAAACACCACACTGCAGTAGGATTGTTTTTTTCTGAGATTATGCAGATTTTCCTGGTGACTGAACTCATTTTTGT
The DNA here is from genome assembly GCF_046629955.1 of Centroberyx affinis. Taxonomy (NCBI): domain Eukaryota; kingdom Metazoa; phylum Chordata; class Actinopteri; order Beryciformes; family Berycidae; genus Centroberyx; species Centroberyx affinis. The sequence goes on along the minus strand of NW_027279008.1, from coordinate 173,883 downwards.
CGCCCCCCCCCCCCTCCCCAGGTTCGTCCCCCCACTCGTGTCCCGACTGCAGCCAGCGCTTCCAGTTTGAGTTCCCCTTCCTGGCCCATCTTCGGTTCCGCTGCACCAAGAGACTGCAGAGCATCACGGGGGCCGACGAGGAGCCCGGCAAGGAGAGCGGCACCGAGCGTTCGAACACGACCCCGACCCGGTCCAGCCCCAAGCTGGGCCGCTCCGAGGGCTTTGTCGCCCCGCAGGACAGCAGCAAACCCTCCACGGACTTTCACAACCTGGCCAGGGATCTAGAGAACAACCGGACCAGTCCGCCCAGCGACAAGGAGGCTGAGATCCGCAGCGAGAGTTCGGGCAAGAGGAAGTTCTCAGAAATGGAGGACAGGGAGTGCCGAGCGCCCGGCCTTCCCCAGTCCAAGTCGAAAGATGAGCTAGCCACTTCGGCGCAGAACTACCGAGGAGCGTACGGCCTGGAGGAGAACCACAGGTCTTTCTCCCCGCCGGGCGCCACAGAACACGTCGAGGCCAAGCGCAGCGCCTTCACCGAGGTCAAGAAGTCACCGCAGAGCCTCAAGCAGCACAGCGGCACCAAAAACCTGCAGAGCTCCAACTCTGAAAACAAGGACGGCGGGCGTCCCAGCGGCAGTCCTTCGGAGAAGCACCTGAACATCAGGCAGGTGCTGTCGGAGACCCAGCCGCCGCAGACCTCGCCCATGGGGAGCGCCTTCACCTCCGTGGGCCAGCAGGGCGGCGGGAGCGGAGAGAGGAAGAGCGCCTTCAGCCAGCCGTCGCGCTCCTCCTTCTCCCAGATCTCGCCGCTGGTGATGCCGCCCAAGCTGCTGGACTGCCACCCAGCGGTGGGCGACACCATCTCCTCCAGCAGACTGTACCAGGCCGACCACCTGGCCGCCAAGCTGCAGGGGGCCGAGCTGGGCGCCAACTGCCCCGTGCCGGGCGGCATGGCCAAGCAGAGCCCCTTCGTCTACGCCACCGCCTTCTGGCCCAAGAGCTCCGGACCTATCCAGCTCCAGATGCCGTCGGCGCTCACCCTCCTCCCGCCCTCCTTCACCTCCCTCTGTCTGCCGGCGCAGAACTGGTGCGCCAAGTGCAACGCCTCCTTCCGCATGACCTCGGACTTGGTTTACCACATGCGATCCCACCACAAAAAGGAGTACGCCATGGAGCCCCTGGTGAAGCGGCGGCGCGAGGAGAAACTCAAGTGCCCCATTTGCAACGAGTCATTCCGGGAGCGGCATCACCTGTCGCGTCACATGACCTCCCATAACTGACTTCTAAAGATGAACAGGGAGGGACTTTTTACCAGGGAGGGACTTTGAAGCCGTCCGGCTCAGATGTGGATATAACCGCTCCGACTGGAGATAGGTCACTTAAAAAAACAAAAACACCCTGTGCACTTGTTTTCACTTTCACCATCACGGACGATGCTCTTGTATTTCCTTTTTGGTCTGTTACTTTTTCTCCCCTATACAAAATGTCATGTTTTGGGTGTATGCAAATGCGTTTTGACTTCAAAAATTGAATCTATTTATGAAGCACTTAAAGTTTGAAAATAAGGGAAGATTTAAATATGTGTAAATGTACAGTAAGTTGTATTTTATATCATATAAATGCAAATATAGAGAAGAAATACAAATGTAGTCACACTTCATGGTTTACAACGCAGCAAGTTTTTCATGTCTACAATGAATATGGACACAAATTGGGAATATTATGTCAGACTATATTTCAGAGTGCATGTAATATTAAATAATATTGATTTAAGATGCAGTCTATACATTACAATGTAAATAACTTGTTTTATTTGAAATACAAAGTGTAATATTTTGTGTCAGTGGGGAATAGTTTCAGTGTTTCTTCCTTTTGCGGAAATTTACTACTTGATAGTTTATCTAATCATGTTGAATGCATTGACAATAAAATAGCTTTATTTTCACCTGCCTTCCTCCTGTATTCTTTTTGTGTGTTTATGAAATATGAAATTCCTTCATTATCTATGCAGCCAATAGCCTGCAACTTGCAAGGTGTGAAACATGATCAACATAATTGTTTTATTATTATATCTATTTGTGAAGGCCAAAGATCATGGCAACATCCCACATGCAATCATGTTTTTTATTCTTATTTTATAATATATTTTCACCATTTCAAAATAGTATTGGCCTCCAACCATAATGTCAGGAGAATTACTGTATGTTCTAGTCACAATAAAGCTAAAAACCAAAACAAAAAGAAATCCAAAAATGTGAGTAAGATAGATATAAAAGTTCAATAATTTCTGAATCCCTAGGTAATTAATTCCCGGTTAAAATTATATAAACCTCGGATAGGATTATATTCCGCATTATTATTATTATTATTATTGTTCTTATTGTTATTGTTCTTCTTATTATTATTATTAGGCTATATGAATTCATATTCATTGAAATACGTCTTAATTAAAAGTGGGCAACGTTAAAGCCTGCGCTGTTGATCTATTCCCTTGAGAGATCGCTCCAGTTATATACATTATTAAGAAAAAAGCATTCCCATACCTGAACAGGTTTTATACAATTTCATATCTTTAAATTTCATGAAAGGCCAGTGTTTACCGGCATGAAACAGCGTGTAAAGACCGAGAAAACGAGGTGGAATTCGCTCAGATTTTCAGTCCTCAGCAAAGCAGAAAATACAGCAGAAAATACAGATATTATTGCCGGCCGGCACAATAAGGAGATTGTGTGAAGGGCCATAATATTATAGAAGACATCGTTGAACATAAACGCAGACATCTGCATTTGTGATTAATATGTAGGCTAATTGCAGAAAGGATAGCATGTATATAAAATCGCAGGGGTGGGGGGGGGGAGGACAGCAGGCTATATACATAAAACACACTTTCCCAAGAAATAAAATGAAGATACATTTCTAAAATCTTAAATATGCTAAATAAACGTATAGTGAGAGGATGTAGACTTAAGGAACTGCCAAACCCATCAACTGACTATAATAAATGTAAATAATAATCTGCCAGCGTTCTGTTTCCTCTGCTTCATTTGTTAAAGGTTTCAAAGTAAATCATGAGATAGTACAACAAACAAAATGACACAGATCTATATTTAGCTCTTCCTATTGAAATATTTTTCTTTTAATAAACTAGACAGACTGAGTCAAGTGTGGAAATGTCTGTGGATCAATAACCGCCGTTCGTTGTAAACGATTCCAATGCATAATGGTAAAAAAAAAAAAAAATGTCACTGAGAATTTTTCAGCAAAAGAAACCAACAAGAACCGTGGAAAATAGTTCAACAGCGCCATCAAGTGGCCGTGGTGTGTATTACAGCAGTGTCCGTGGACTGCTGGTCAGTCAAACACAGTGATGTCATTCATTCTGCCTCCTGAACAGCACGCGCACAACTGATCCAGTTAACAAGATCATCCTTCAAATACCTTCTTAAAACTCACTTTTATAAGCAAGCTTGTTTATAACAGTTTTTACCTGTTTTATATGCACCATTCCACTCTGTTTTATAACCTGCATTGTTCTATGTACCTTTGAATATTCTTTTTTTATTCTATTCTACTGTTTTAACCGCCCATTGTTTTTTTACTGATTGTGAAGCACTTTGTAAACGTAAAATTAAATGTAAATGTAACATTATCATTATTATTATTATTATTATTATTAAGCCATGAAAAATATCTATTCCTATAATGAATTTTAGAAGGATACTATACAAATATCACAGCAAAAATATAGTGATACTATAGGAGATTTAAAAGAAATAATGCACAATAATGTCACTATAAGCTCCATTTTGAATACCACAAACACAGTATAAGTTCCTATAGGAATATTACAGGAGTATTATAGTGATTTTGTACGAAAGAGAATTGCAGGCTCTGCATTGCATTATGGGTGTACAATCAGTGCAACTGTAGAATAAGCTTCAATTTCTAGATCACCAACATTACAAGCAACCGACAGTGAGGTCAAAGGTCAGAGCCAGAGTGTGTTGAAAAATGTTCCTACAGGACTCTTGAATGATCACAGGCTGTGTTCACACTGCAGGCCTTAACGCTCAATTACGATTTTTTGCTCAGATCTGGGGTTTTTTTTTCTGACTTTACACTCATTTTTCAAAGTGACCCATATTCGATATCAGCTTGAACGGACCTCCATCCTGCGCAAATGAACAACAAAAGACCTTTATTGCACAAAATATGGTCGAGTTTATTTTTATGGCCACTTCGATGAGTGTTTCACCTCCTCGAACTTGGCTTTGAGGCTCTTGAGTTTTCGCTGACATGGAGGAATTTGCGACCTCACCACTGGCTGCTCGAGTCTTTGTCTTTCCTGTTTATCCAGTCAGATGGACACAGCGATCTGTCCCATGGAGAGGGACGCAAAGACCGCATGAATTCTGATCTGACAGTTTGTATTTAACAGATTTTAGGACCACACATATATATATGAATGTTTGTCCAAATCAGAAGTGAAAAAACCTGATTCCGTGTGGTTTTTTTTGGCTGTTCGCACCGCACTGAAACCATCAGATCTGTGTCACACAGGAGGGAAAAAACATCAGAATTTGGACTCATTCAGCTGCAGTGTGAACGTAGAGAGACACGCAAATATAAGAAAGATAAAAAAAAAAAGAAATAAAAAATACAGGAGAGAGGTGGAAGGACTTGAACACACCACAGAGCTGCAGCTTACAGGATGATGAATTACAGCTCCGACACACATGTCCGAATGTTACATCTCATCTCACATCAACACACCTCTCATGTCAGCAATCCAAACAGGTCAATTTCACCGCCGAGCATGTGATCGACAGGAAGAGAAGGAGACACACACACACACACACACACACACACACACACACACTCACTCAAGAGACTCCAGTGCCCCTTCCTGTGATATTTATTGCCCCCATGCTTTGCTGCTGGTGTCATCGTCCCTTTTGTGAACCCCTCCACCCCCTCCCACACACACACACACACACACACACACACACACACATTTGTCACTGCATCACTCAGCGCGGAGCGGCGTGGGACAGTTTATATCTCCGCTAAGCTGGCACTTCCATTTGGCCCGCGGCCCCGGTCACACTGCGTTTTTGCATTTTGCATTTCAGGCGTTTAGCTGACGCTGTACTGTTGTCCGCAGCGTCTCACAGGGCAGCGGGCGAGCAGGTAGAGGCTTCGGGGGGGGGGGGATTCAGTGTCCCGGGACACGTGGCCCGCTACTGGAATCGAACCAGTGACTTTTTTTGGCTGCGGGACGGTCTCTTGAATCGCTGGGCCACCCTGATAGCCTCTGTGTGAGCATGTGTGTGTGCCTGCTGATGAGGTGATGTTTAAAGCTGCAATACACACCTTTTTTGACATTAACATGGCAAAAAAAATAGGATATATTCCACATTATCAGCCTGTGCGTTCAGGCCTAAATCTCCCACCGTTTGCCTGAAATTGGCTTTTCTGTGATGCTGGAAACATTTTGGGGATGAATACCATTTCCTGTGGGCGTGGCCAGCAGTGAGCCGGTTGTGGCTATCAAGGTGAGGCTAGTGGCCACAGAGCAGACAAGTCACAGCAACAACATCAGTGGAGGAAAGCAGTAAGAAAAGAAAGTGAAGCTTAACGTTCAAAAACATGGTGAACATCAGGGAGGCATGTGACTTGTATTTGCTCAAATTGCTCAAATCGGACTTTTGCTCAAATTCACCTGAGACAACTGACTGTTTGTGAAATAATGATTGACTTAACATTCTACCAATCTGTGCTAAGCATCCATCTACTTTCTCAGACACTGTTGCTCTGACACACACTGAGAGGATCGCAGTACGGCTTTTGCTGCAGCAGTTTGACTCATGACAAGGACATACGAAGGTAAAAAGGTGTTGTTGTTGTTGTTGGGGAACCTCTGAGGCAGATAGTAACGTCTTTGGTAGCATCCATCTTCACAGTTTATCAGACGTAGAAACAGTAAGTAAGGGTAGTGGGAGTTAACAGAACAACGGTGAATTAACGGTGAATTGTCATAATTTTCAGTCAAAGCTCCAAGGCACATGTGTCCAAAACAAGCTTGTGAAGTTTAGGTACAAGAACAAATGTGCCAGCGGCCTGGGTCTGCTGGACCAGGACGTCTTTCTCTTGGGATTTTCTGTTGATGCAGTTGGAGTTTCTCTTTTGTTTGTCTGTTCAGCCATGGCGGTCAAACGTTGAGCTGGATGTATGGAAGTGTGAGTCATATGTCCATTGGAAACCTGTTTTAACAAAGCTGTTTCTTCCTTCAGTCGGAGGACTACAGCTCAGTCTCAGTCCTTTTGTTTGTTTGTGTGTTTGTTCGTTCATTTGTCCGCCCCGTCTTAAACACTGGGTAAAACTTGGGGAATTAGGCTTTACACTTCTGCGTTCTACACTGATTGGCCCAAGGGGGGCACTGCAACTACAGGTCCGAACAAGGTGACGTATTTGTTACTGATTGGTCATGAGGGGGACTGCATCTCTCATTGGGGGGGCGGCATGTTTACTGTTGCTTTCAATGGAAAGGACATGATGTTGTGTATTCCAGAACAGAGAGTTTAGCATGTTTTATATCTATCAGGTTTTCAATAGTCGTGGAGTAACAAGAGCCACAAACAGCGCTTCCCCAACAAAGCATCTGTTTAGCACTGCTAGTTAAAACAGAGCGGCCCAGTGGACACAGGGGGCTGGACAGCGGCTAACAAGGCTCTGAAAGAAAAGTTAGGTTCAGAAGTATCCGTTTCACACACACACACACACACAGACAGAGAGAGAGAGAGACAGAAAGTCCTGGACCGCCGCCCTACTGACACCAGCCTCATGCTACAAGTTGGATCTGTTTTATGGATCTGTCGTGGTCCAGGAGTTTACGCAAAGCCAGCTCCGCCTTCTGCCGGCTGATTAGGATATCGGTGTCACATTATGTTTTGTAAGGCTAAATATACATGAGCAGCATCGTCTCCTGTGCACTTGCACTATTTTCAACGCACAACACACTCAATCTGCAGCTTCACTGACAGGGACACATTTACACGTCCCGTCCCCTTTGAGACCAGTCAGGGGCGGACTTAGTGATTCGGGGGCCCTATAGGTAAAGGCAAGCATGGGGGCCCCCGGAATCCCAGCCCTCTACCATTTGAATCCATCATTTCTATATATTACCTTCAAGCTGTGGCTGAGAAAAGTATGCATGCAAGAGCACTTTTTTTTGTTTTTCTGCCCCACTTGTGTTGCTTTGCTTGTGTCTTTTTGCGTCACTTCTCTCTCAGCTCAGAGGGGTCACCATGGTGACCATGAGTCAAGATTGAAATAATTTATTGTAACAAAAAGAGGGGTGTTTTTCAATAAGTACACTACCAGTCAAAAGTTTGGACACACCACATATTTCTTTATTTTTACTATTTTCCACATTTTAGAATAATAGTAAAGATATCAGAACTATGAAATAACACAAATGGAATTTTGAATTGACCAAAAAAGTGCTAAACAAATAAAAACTATCTTATATTTTAGATTCTTTAAAGCAGCCGCCCTTTGCCTTGATGGAAAGGCAAAAGGCTTTGGAAAGAAATTCATACATAGGATCAACTTCACTATTTATATTTGTCTAAGAAACTAATTTTAAGCATTTAAGCAGAAAGCCTTTAGATCAAAATGGCTTTAAGAAAATGAAAAACAGAACATTCAATCAGGTGGGTCCAAACATTTGACTAGTAGTGTACATTTCTTTTATATTGATTATAAATAAGTTTATATTAGGTCTATTCTTGTCTTTTTGCGGGGCCCTCTGGTTGCCGGGGCCCTCTGGTTGCCGGGGCCTAAGACAGTCGCCTACCTTTGTCTAACGTTAAGAGAGCGTCTCTCTCTGGGACTCGTACCTGTCTCCTAGTCATGTCTGAGTCTTGAATTCTTGGCATTGTGGCAAAGGCAAAGACTCCAGGGGCTTGTTATTTAGGTTACACCTGTTTCCCAGCCTCAAACGCTTCTCTGCCTTGTAAAGCAGAGTGTGGATACACACAGTGCGGATCAGAGGATTCAGTAAGGTTCACTGAAAGCTTTTTGAGAAGTGACTTAAAGGAAATAGGAGACTGAGTTTCAGAGGCTGCTTGTTCTGCTGCTGCTCTGTTTACAAACCAGTGTAGTAGTATTACTGTAATTCAATTCAATTCAATTCAAATTTATTTGTATAGCACCATCTCATACAAAAGCAGTTCAAAGTGCTTTACATAAAAACAGAATAAAACAGCAGAAATGTGCAAATAAACAGGAACATCCATGCATACATACACATAAAAACACATATAGCAAACAAACATAATGTACAAATACAGTGTGTTCAATTAAGAAAACGCTCGAGTGAAAAGGAAGGTCTTTAGTTTGGTTTTGAAAGAACACAGTGTTGGAGCGAGTCTAAGATCAGTAGGCAAACTGTTCCATTCTTTAGGTGCATAAATAATTGTAAAAGGAATAATTAATTGGCATCGTGTGATAATTTTTTATCCGGTCATCTCTCTCCTGTCTGGCAGGTTGATACATGCTAAAATCATATAGGAACTCCTGCTCTTTCTGTGAAAGTCCTTTGTCACAAAATTGACTGTCTCACACATATATTTGCACGCTTGCACACACATACACACAGACACAGACACACACACACACACACACACACACACACACACGCTCACACATGCCTTCCTACCTCGTCCTCCTTCCTTTTCCACGTCCTCTGAGGTTAAAGGAACTTCTAAAATTGGTCTTCATTGGTCTTCTATTTGTATTATTCATCATTATTCATTATTACTATTCTTACTATTCTCTTTCGTGTTGAGTTTCAGTGTCACTCGGCTTCTGTTGCCAAATTCACCTGTGCGTGTGTGTGTGTGTGTGTGTGTGTGTGTGTGTGTGTGTGTGTGCGTGTGTGTGTGTGCTTCCTCTTTTGGGGTGAGGCATTTTCAGAAGCCCCTTGGGGTTTTTAAGTTTCACTCCCACAGATTGTATTTCTTCTCTCTTTATCCCAGATTCCTGGATAGTTTTTTCTCATTTGTACAAATAAACTAAACATAAACATGAAAAAACAAACAAACCATTTTACTAACCTTCAGCTCCACTGGTTTACAGCACGAATTTAGTGAGCACTTCAAATTTGCATCATTGGGTAACACTTTAGAATAATTAAGGTTTATAATTTAGGTTTATAAGCCTTAACAATTAAATAAATAGTGATGAATTCAGTTACTGCTCGCACTATTCAGTTATTAATGATTAGCAATAATTTCATTAACAGGACGTTCATGAAGGATTAGAAATTGTTCAGTAAAAGTTCAAGCTTACAAATGGCATCAAAAGCCTTATACTTAAACTGTAAAACATTTGTTTAACAATGTACTAACAAATGATTTATAATGCATTAATAAAACATAAGTACAGTCTAGTGCAACAATTAACATTCATGAATAATTTATTATTCATAAATAAGAAATACTTTTTTTTTATTTTACACAGACAATTCTTAAATAAGTATTTAAGCAATAATAAATTAATTGCCAAATAATCTACGCATAATTTCTAAAAAATAATGTATGTCTGTATGTAGGTCTAATTGTACATGTATTAACAATGTAGAAATGATGTAATCGCAAATAGTATTCTTCACTTATGAATCAGATATAAAAGCTTAGCTGTCATTAGTGATGATTTACAACACAAATATCACAAATATTTATAATATGATAAGTAGTTTATTATTGTTATTGAATTCATTGTTAAAACTTAGGAACTTTTCTAATGTTTTTCCTGTCGGGGCGCATATACTGTATCAGCAACACCGACCTACTCAGAATTGTCAGTATGGAAAAAGGTATTATCAACCTGATGAACTAAATATTAATAATGTTCAACACTGTGTATCTCATTTGTGGAGCTAACTCAAATTCAGCATTGGTTTCAATTCAGTTGCATTTCAAATAAAGTTTAAAGTTTATCATTCCGTAATCTGTATCCAGCTACTAGTAAAATTGCTACCGTTCTTTTAGTGAAGGACTTGAATAACATATTCTCCTTTAAAAACAATTCAGTATTTTTTTTTTCTAGTTTTGTGTTTTGCATCATTTTAATTGTCGCTTTTTTCACATCTCACTCTGGAATAAAAGTCATGTACATACAGTATTGGCTCCTGACCTCCATGATGTAGCGCGCAGCATGCAGCAGGAGCTCGGCGGATGACTCAATGTAGTCGTATTACTTTGTTACACATTCCGCTCATGCCCCCCCCCCTCCCCGCCTTTTGAAGTACATCTACATAGCAGGCACAGCATACAGTTTTCTTGGAGGCCGGAGAGGCATGTTGCCCCCCCTCCTCCCCTCTCTCCTCCCCCCTCCTCCACCCCTGTTCCGTGTCATGAAAGTCAACCCAGCTTCATCAGATGCAGCAGGGACAGGAGCGCCGGCCGCCCCGTTGCTTCTTGGGGCGCAAAAGCTTTTGGCTTTGGGTTCAGGCTGAGTTGGCCCGCCGCGTGCCCGTCTTTCCGGAGCGACAGCTAAAACAGCAGAGGACATCTTACTTATTTACAACCGGCAGCCGTCCGCTTTAAGCTCACAACACCCCCCCACCCCACCCCACCCCACCCCCCCTGCACCACCCCTCCGTAGACCGCAGAGGAAATCCAGGGTAAAACTAGACGGAACTAATCTTTTCCACTGCTGAGAGTGCGTGCCGCTTCAAGAGCGCTTTCGTTACACGCCTATAAGAAAAGCAGAGGCAGGTAGAGAAAAGTAGGAGCAGGATTAGAGGAAAATCCCCCTAAAATACTTGTGTGCCTTGCATTTTGGGGCACATTTTACCGTTTGGTGTCTTTTTCTTCTTCGAGATATTTTAAACACAGTTACAGTGGAGTTTGACATCAGAAAATGTTTCAGGATGTAAAACATCAGGGGTAAACGTCAGGTTTTGGTGTCAGTCCCTCAGAATCAAAGAGCGAGGGCTTCTTCTTTCTAGAGCCGCCATTTTGCACCGAGAGACGTTCAACAATCATACAGGGAGAAATCCATCGTAGAAGAGGAGAGAGACCAGTTTCTCCACCCACAGGAGCAGGAGAGAGACCAGAATGCACTGCAGTCACAGTTTGTATCTTTGTGGATCTGTTGTTTGTAGCAGGCAAGACATTGACAAGACAAGACATCGGTGTCTCTTTACTTTCAGTTTTCACTCAACTGGAAAAATTGACTATGTTGTCACTATACTCTCTTCCCCTACACATGTACAGCACAGAGAACCCCCTTCTCTGGGGGGTTGTCGAAAGGCATTCTGGGAAACAAAGGAAATCACAAACTGAAGTAGAAGTAGACAAAGCAGGTTGGGGAAAGTGCGTACACCAAAAAAGTAAATGACAACACTTGAACACAAAATAACTTCTGGAATGCCGTGAACATCACAGATTGATCATATATAACAATGTAAGAATATCTGTAGGTGGATTCTTCCTAGTGGAGTGGAAGACATAGGTTTGGTAGAAGACGAATGGTTGGATAAAACTGGCTGGTGAAGAAAGGCTGCCAGATTTTCTTACCGAGACCAAGATTCAAATCTTGGTCTCGGTAAGAAAATCTGAGCTGGTAAAGTGAATGAGACAAACTCTCCCTTCCCCTCCCTTTGTTGAGGAAACGGCTCCAGTGAAGCTGCTCAGTGACTGACAGTAGAAAACTGGTTGTACTGGGAAGCTCCCAGTTGTGAATGTGTGTAACTGTGGGAACATGAAGCAGGACATTGCTGAAAAACAGCATGAGCACTCAGCAACGAAAATAAGTTTGTGTCTTTACGTCAGAACCAGACAGGACTAAATAAAGATAAAAAGGTTGTTTGGAAGAGACTGAAAGAAAAGGCTACACATGAGGACGAGTGGTAGTCTCCCACGCAGGCCTTTGTTTTTGTGTGTGTGTTTTTGTGTGTGTGTGTGTGTGTGTGTGTGTGTGTGTGGTGTGCGCAATTTGCAAACAAGCTTAGGAGCGCGAGCGTGTGAGCGAGCCCAGTGAAAGGTCCAAATGAAGACGTATTGGCACCCGGGGGTGGGCCAGATGCAGAGGTGGGTAATGGATTAGGGAAGATCAGTGTTGTTCAGTCCTGCTGTATCCTGTGAGGAAAAACAGACCGGATTTATCTGCTGTCCTCCACTCCTCGGCCACCCAAGGACCACTTAGGGGGAAAAGATCTAAGTCTGATGTGTAAATATCTTCAGAAGGGATTTTCAGGAGGGAAATGGATGTGGCACTATGAGTCGAGTCTGTAGGTTTCACCAAAACAGAACAAAGGCGTGAAGAGTCTTCCTAAACCTGTGACCTGTAGATCTGTTTCAGGACTCATTCTGCATGCAGCGGGCCTCACAGTTACAGATGGGGACATTACAGAAGTCTCACCTTTTTTTGCTGCATGCTTGATGAACTACTGATGCACTTTGGCTCCATCCACAAGGGAATTGTTTGGGGGGAAAAAATCAAGTTTTGCTCTCATTTCCGCAATCGGAAGGTATAAGGAATGGCCTGGTAGCTAGTCAGTTGAGAGACTCTAGAGTTCTGTGTTCAGTACAATAATTTGGTTCGACTGTGTAACAATCAAAAATGAATTATCTGCAGCCTATTAATGCAGGAGGGATGCAGGATAAATGCATGAAGGGGCTGGTGGTAAGTGAGATGTTAGAGAAGCTGGCTTGTGACCGATGGGTTGCAGAAAACTGCAGACTCTGCTGCACAGAGACGTTGATGTTCTTTATGTGGTATCTTAGGAGTTAAACCACAGGAAGAGACAAGCAAGAGGTTCTCATACAAACCATAAACAAAAATGAACACCCAATTTTTTAATTTAGATCTTTGTACAACAGTACCGAGTCGTCGGACAACTGAGAGGCGGCGAGCTGGAAAAGTTGAACATCCTACAACTCAGGTGGCAGCAGCACAGCCCGTCATTTGATGGATCCTTCCCAAGTATTGGATCAGTTAAAATGTTTTCTATTTGTTGTGGTGCAAGTGCTTGCAGTGTGAGTCAGGTGGCCACTTCCAATCTTCTTTTATGCAATGTTTCACCCATTTTAATTTTTGGAACATCAGGTAACTGCAGGATGTATTTTGGGGATTATGCATTTTTAGTTGTGGTTTTCATTTTGTTTAGTTTTGGATTTGTTTTTTTGTCATTGTGGTTTGTAGCCATTCTGAGTTGGATTTGTTTTCTAGCATTTTGGTCGGGATGATCAGGTGTCTTTTTTGTGTTAGAACTTGCTTTTATTTTTGATATTGTTTGGTATGGTCTTTTTCATTTATTTATGTAATTTGAAACCAGAGGTATCAGGTCACATCATTTTTTATTCACTCACCTTGTATGACAACTCACCCTGCTGCTGGTCATTGGTAGGTTTCAATCCCCAACCTCCAGATCACATGTGACTCCAGAGGCGAGGCTCTTCACCTCTACACTGTCTCTGGACACGACAGGAGGAAGTTTGAGTAACACAAAGTACCAAAGAGAAAGTAAAGAATTATTTAAGGAGGATTTTTTTGTTAATTAAAATGCAAATGCTATTTTTTCCAAAAAGAGATATTCACAGCCATATGCATATGCAAGATGCTATAGGTTCAGTTTCTTACTTAATGAAACCATTCCAGAATGCTGAAGTTCATGTTCCCCTGGTGGCTCAGTCAGCTGGAACGTCCCACTGGGCTCAATTCCCACTGTGGACACGTTTCCCTCCTCTCCTTCCTGACTTGCTACAGTGATCTATGTATACCATATATATGGTCTACATATATATACTGTATATAAAAACACTGAAAGGCCATCAGTTCAATCTTAAGAGTGACAAATTTCACACTAGTATTTTGAAGGCAATGTGGATATTGTTTTGGCTGTTATTCTTGCTATCTTTGGCTGCTTTGACGCAGCTACAACTGAATAGTGTGATAAGGTGGATTTGTTTCCAAATGTAGGTTACTGTGACACAGTAAACTGTCTTGTCTTTAGCCCTAGTCCCTACTCCAAAACACTCTGAGTTGTAGCTTAAGAAGAGTCAGCTCAGTTAACCTGAACAAACTGTTAGCTAGCTAGCTAACTAGCCAGCAGGCTCATTTAGCAAAGACACTGATGTTAATTTCCACGTCCAGCTGCGACTAGCCACTGCTAGCTAATGTTAGCTATTATGCAAATCAGATGTGTTAACATCAAGACAGTGATAGTTAGCGGTTTAGCTAACTAACAAGCTGACATTATCTAAAAACTAAATTGATTGTTCAGTCCCCTGTCACAACCGGCACAAAAATTTATCATTTCTGTTCCATTTTGTTCAGACAGTTTAGAATAGCAATTAGATATTCTCAGCTGTTGTCAACAAAGAGATGAAGACCTCCAATATGGCCGCCAGAGGATACATTTTGTCACCTGAAAGCTCTCCATACACTACGCGACTTTAGCCTCAGAAACTGTATCCAGGCTTTGCAAGGATCAGAGTTTATTCCACACATGTCCATCCTTCCCAGTAGCCTCACATCTCCTGGTGTGTTATTCTGTCATTCTGTTACAGCTGCTTGCCACGGTGCATGAACGCACATTGCGATAGAATGCTTTTTTGTATGCACATGTATAATCTACTTTCTATTCTCGGCCTCTTGCACTAAATATGAAGTCCTGTTGTCTCTGTGCCATGTGTGCCAGCATGTGCCTGCATCACTATGTGAATTGTCAATATGTACCAATCTCACCAAGGCAAATTCCTGCACATTTCTTGTAGATGAGCGCATTCACACACAAGTAGCACACATACACATAGGCTCAAGCTCTGGTCCCATTGCTTTTTATTTGCGATACACTTGTTGTATGCCTTAATTATTCAACTTTTTATCTGAATTGGTGGCAATCTGATTTATCAAAATCGCTCACTAAATAAACTTGACGCGACTTGGCAAATAAAATGACTGTGATTCACAGTGCGGGGGGGGGGCAGGTATGTGTTCTTTCATAGCCCTCCAGTCACAGCGGCGGTTGAGGGTGCTTATCGACAACCACCCCCCCAACCCCCCACCCCCCCGTCCCACCCCTCTCCACACTGACAGGTGGTGTGTCTGTAACAAGTGAACAGGTGTCGCTTTGTGACTCAGCCAAGAGACAGCAAGCATCAAGCAGAAACAACAAACAAGCAGCAGTGTCCCTATCCCGCTAATTACTGTGCGAGGGCTTTGTTGATCATCTTCGACTGACTTTTTGTTCAAATGCCTGGCTGAGCCGGGGCTTTGGAGGGAAAACGCAGCCATTCTGATCCCCCACACCCCCACTCCTCCCCCCAACTCCTCACAAATGTCTCATTTCTCACCGGTGAGTTTCGGGGAGAGAGCTTTGAACTTCACAAGAGGAGGGATGTGTTTCCCAGTGGCACGGCGGGGTCAGGTGGGGTGTGGAGGTTCGGGAAAGGGGGGGATCTGCTGTAGCTCACAGAGAGGCATCGGCCGCCTGGGAAGAACAACGCGTCCGTGCTTCAGACGCTGTGCTTCAGACGCCGCGCTTCAGACGCTGAAGACGTTGCAGACCGGCACGTCGGCTCGGCTCCAGACGGGTTTCGGAGGATGGGAAGTGCTGACGGCGATGACTCGTTTGTGGATTCAGTGACGCAGTCGACGTGATGTTCTCATCAGACCGGTTTAAAGTCAACACAATCAGCTGGCAGTCATTTGTGTTTGTGTGTACAGATGAAAATGGCCGTTTCACACACACCAGGGCACGTCTTCATTCTTTTACTAACCGCTAGTATAAACACGGTGAATCATATATGAATAGGGTTGATGAATATGAAGGGAACTTGGCTGACCTTTTCAGTCATAGCAGATGTCTTGGCCAAGCCGCTACAAAAGAGCCATACTAAAGAACTTAAATTATTGAGTGGCCGCAGAATATGTACAGTCAAATTGAGCATGTTGGCTTGTCCAACTCACAACGTTGAGCTCGGGAAGCAAAATAATGTACGGCAATCAAAGACACAGTTCATTAGTTCTGACTATCACCTTTACACACAGTACAAGCCATACCCATTCATTCAGGAAGAAGAGACAGAAGCAGAAGGAAAGCCGCACACCATCAAAAAATGAGCATGAGAGGTTTCTTGATAGTTTCCTACAACTTACTTTGCCTCAAGACATGGCATCTTCCTTTTATGATTCCTCAAAATCTTCTCACCCCAACCCTAACCCTAACTGCCTGGAGGATCGGGATCAGCAGGTTAATAATGGAGTTTGACTGATAGGGGTATTTAAAGGCCAATACTGATATTTTACGATTGAAGCTGCCAGTATCCAATATTTTATGTCATATACTGTAAATTTGACTGTTTTCATGCCAAAAATTCCTCAAAAGTACGAACATTTTCCCCCAGAAAGCCTCTGAAACAGCATTCAGACCATCATGGGACATTAAAACAGACATTAGAATTTTGTTTTAAAATATACTAATTTGCTTCTACTGTACAACATTCAAGAAAGAAGTGTCAGTACTAAGAAACTAAGTGGCAGTGCTAGCAGGACTTCCCCGGTGGATACCAGTGTAAATCTGAGTTCGGTATCACCTGAACATCGGAGCGATATTGACAATATGTCAGTGAATGAGGCAGCGTCCCATCGGACGTTCCCAAACCGTGCCCTCGACCCTCAGATTCATCAACGTCTCGCGGCCCAGACTGGCCGGGCCGCAGCAGAACCCAGTGTCTGCTCTTTGCTTAGACTAAAAAGCTGCTAAAAGCTGGGATCAATCGGGCGGGGGAATCAATCAGGATCATCCGTGTTTATACAACTCAGGAGGATTACCTCACTGTTACTGGAATGGCCTCACAGGAATGACTGGCCATTAGAACAGTGGGACTAAACACTGGCCTATCGTTTACATAAAAGGTAATGCGGGCCTTGCCTCGGCTGTGTGTGTGAGAGAGACAATTAGGCCCCTATACGAGCCGTAATCCACAGTCGGGTGCGAGGTAATCAAATTCAAACATAGCTGCCCCCGGAAAACAATGAGGGTCAGGATTACAGCGCTGAACGCATGTGAAGGCAGAGAATTAATAAACTCAGCCCCTTCACATCTAGTATATCGGTGAGGACTTTGTAGTATAGAAAGGTTTTCCAGGTTGTTTTTGTGTTTTGGGTGTGATTTCAGAGTCAGAGTCACTGTGACAAACTACACACAGAAAAATAAAAGTGGAAACCGAAAATGGTTCTTTGGAGTAATGCTGAAGAAGAACCACTTCTGGTTCCACAAAGAACCTCTCAAGAACGTTTGGGATATTAAAAGGATATTAAAATCTTAATTCTTAGATATTGGATGGTGGGTGATGGCATAAATGTGGAAAATAACCAAACCCTTCCATAGTATATATTGTGCAATAATGAGGCGATACAAGGACAGATAAACAAAAACACAATGCAGGAGTCTAAGCAAAAGAGAGCAGAAATGGTTCTTTAAAGAACCTTCTTAGTTCACACCTTTATTTTTCTGTGTGTATTGGGAAAAACATGAATATTAGGCAGTGTTGATTAAATGAAATGAAATCTTTTTCATTTTACGTGCTTACCTGATGCCAAATCCTGAGCAACTTGCAATGAGTGAGCAGGTAGGGGGTCAGCGTTTGTAGGGATCGAATCTGTGACTTTTTCACTTTTTCACTCCACTAGGCCACCCTGCTGCTGGAAAAACTTCTATATTGCCTTTTTCCTTCCACTGGCAACGAGGAAATTCCAGCAACATTTGCAGTATGGACAAACAAAGATTTATTAGTAAAAAACAAAATCTTTGTTCTCGGTACTGCAAATGTTCCTGGCATTTCCTCCCAGTGTTTCCTACACAGTCCATGCAGCTTGTTAGAGGGTGAAGTTGTGCCAGAATATCATTCAATCTCTTTCCTGCCATACCAATTTAGCATTTTAGGGTTTTTTTGTGTGTGTGTTTATCTCTTTTGTGCTTTGGGAGTTTCTCCATATGATCCCGTCTGGCATCACAGCAAAGCCAGAGTTGATTCTTCACATCGATCATAGCATGTGGTTTATCTGCCTTCTGACCAAGGCTTTAAACTACATTTTACATGTTAGTCATCCAGGTGGCACTCATCCAGAGCGCTCAGGACATGGCTGCTGCTGGGATCGAACCTGAGACCTTCTGGTTACAGGACGGTCTGTCTGACTGCTGGGTGACACTGTCAACCCAATTAGCTATTCAGATAACTGTAAGTGATTATATTTACAGGTCGAGGTAAGAAGTAAACATATTAGTGAGGGAAAGTAAATGTTCTACTTAAGGAAATGAAATAAAATCAAAAGGGAAAACTAGGGTATATGTTTAAATTACTATATAATATGAATTTACTGTGCTCCCAATATGGCTCTGCAGTAAGACACACAATTACAGTGTCTCTTCTCCCCCACTATATTGCTCAATCAGGCTTAAGTGTTATGTTACTTGACTATGTTATTCTCCAGAAACCATGTGAACGTATCAGATGATAAGGTGGACTAAAGCCTATAAATACGGCTGCGTGAGGCTCCCGGTGTGTGCCAGTGTTAAAACTCTCCTGCGCCACCTGAGGATCTGTCATCTGGTTTAACCTCGCTGTCCTCCCGCAGCAGAGCGGTGCAGCGCTTGGTTGATCTGTTCTTTTCACATCTCGGATTTGGAAAGAGGCTTCGAGGCGACTGTTCAGACTCATTTCTGTCTTTTCACTTATGAATTATTAGCGTCTCCGATCTATCAAAACTATGTCTCCCTGTGCGTAAAATGCCGCGCTTAGTGCGTCCTGGCGCGGATGATTCCTTGGAAAATGTGCGCTGTCAGTCGCGTTTTCTTTACGCCCCGCTGCTGTGGATCGGTACTGAGCAGGAGTGGCATTTCGGCGAGAAAATCTGGATGAAAGAGCGTCCTTTAGAGCTCAGGCATGCATCAAGGAGTGAGATCATTGGCGTTATAAATATCCCCGTGCCAGCAGAACAGCTCCAGCTACTGCAGCCGGGGTAATGCCCAGGAGCGCTGGGACTCCATGCGTGTGCGCACGGCTTGTGGTGCCCGGACCTCAGGAGCGACACCAACATGCTAGAGGTGGCCTAGCGAAGTCACCGAGCGTCTCCTTTTTGGAAGAATGAATGTTCCTTTCTACCTTTTGACCTTCGCTCACTTGATTTGCGCCGTCGCCGGAGCAGAGTTCGTCTCTTTGGAGGGCCAACTTCTGGAGGAGGGGATCAGTTCGGGACGCAGGACTTGCAGGCTCTACTGTAGGGTTGGCATCGGCTTCCATCTCCAGATTCATCCCGACGGCAGAGTCAACGGCAGCCATGAGCCCAACCAGCTGAGTAAGTTGTTCACATGGATATTTCACCGCGCACAGCGCAGTGTAACTACTGAATTATAAATGTTTGACGCACAGATGGATCCAGCGCGTTCCCACGGAGAATGCGCACTGCATTTACCCAAATTGAAACACCTCTGTATGCAGTTGTGCCTAATCTTTAATGTCATCCCTGTAGGTTGTAACTCTGATGATTTACATGCTTACATGAGTAGAGTATAGGTGACTAAGCCAGCACAGCAGCGCTCAGGACAGTGCACCTAAACTTAGGCTGCCTGACCCTGTGAAATAGCTGAGTAGCGGCCATCTGGTTGACATGCCTTGTTTGTATCTCTTCGGGATGTTGGCAGGTAGACTATTTGTGGAAGTAACAGGTGCAGCAGTGAGGGACTAGGATGTTTTGGATTGCCAATCAGCATGATTGTCATCATAACAACGCTGCGGTCCAACACTGCAAAAAATATCCATCTGAACAAGTCACTTAGTCTACTGAGTCTTCAGATCTAGTTTTACTTTAAAGCAAGTGACAGAACACCAGTCAGGTGAGATGATTTCACTTGTTTCCAATGCAGATTCGTCTGTTTTGAGATTTTTCTTGAAAAAAGTGACAGAATCTTGAAATAAGGTGGCTCACTAACATCAAGACGTCACTTGAGTCAGGAAAATTCTTGAAATTAGTTAATTTGCATTGGAAACAAGTGGATTTATTTCAACCTACTGGAAGACTTTTTCACTTGATTTAAGGAAAATAAGATTTTAAGATTGAATAGTGGACTAAAAAAAAAAGTGCAGTATAGGCATCAGCAGGGTTATTACATACCAGTACATACCAGTTTTCTACTGCAGCCTACTTTTTGTTTTACCTGGATCCACAAATATAAATGGGGAAAATTAGAATATATGACTTTTGATCAAGCAAGTGAAATAAAAAAAAATGCCATTGGGACAAAATCATTTTCCTTGTTTTCAATACAGATTCACCTGTTTTGAGAACTTGAAACTATATATTGAGATATGACTAATATCAAGATGTCACTTGATTTTAACAAAATTCTTGAAATAAATTGATTTGAATTGGAAACAAGTACAATTTGTTCACCCCCACTTTTCCACATGATTTAAGAAAAGATTTGAAGACTCAAAACTAGACAAAATTACTTACTAAGATGAATGTTGTTACAGTGAAGATGGCTGCCATCAGCTGGGTTATTGATTATGTACCAATATTCACCAGGAGAAACTTTTAACATGACTTTTGACCACAAACTTGTATGAGAAACTTTATAGGCTGCAGCATTTCTTACATTTCAGATGCAAAAGTTCTCTGCCAGTCCTGCATGTGGAACTTCTAGGCCAAAAGACACAAGTCATAAATCAGAATTTCAGTTTTTACTGCATCATCGGATCTCTCATCGCTCGCCTGTTGATGAAACAGCCGACGCTCACCGTGAAAGTGCACTACTGCACTTGTGCCTCCATTTCATGGTCTCCTTCAGAAGAGTTGTCAAGTTACATGGGTTCAGTGTGACGGCCATGTGTCTGTGGCTGCTGCATGACAGAGCCGGAGACACCAGCAGACTGGGAGTCTTAGATCTGTAACATGAAGATGCTTTTATCATCACACTGCATTAGATTTCACATCGCCTACTAAAGTGCTGTTGTAAAGAATATCTTTTACAGTAGCTCTTACATCTACTATAGGGAGAATATTAATCAGGGAAATTGTATGTGTGTTATGTGTTATTTTATTTTGTAACTTTCATTCATCCAGGGAAAGTTGACTGAGAGTTAGATCAATATATATATCAGCTTGCCGACATATGTGTGATACCTGCAGTTAAATGTGTACTCATTTAATTGGTCAGTAGTGTTAATTCTTCATTTAAATTCCTAATGTTTCCCAGAGTTTCCCTCCCATTGAATAGGTGTGGTGGGTCGCCATAACTTCTAGCTGCTAACACTAAAATAATTTCATTAGTTTGGGTTTCAGTGGAGAGTTTTAGTGTCCCATGATGGTCTAAATCAGTGATTCTAGTGGTAACAATGAATGTTTTGGCATGGAAAAGTCATCAAATTTAGAGATATTGGACATTGGCACAAAATATCGGCTACTCATTGGCGATGAAAAAACTAAAAACACATAGATGGAACCCTACTGCCCAGTGCACCAATCCTACCACACTGGTAGCCCAGCTGAAGCATCTGGGGGTCAAGTGTTGATCAAGGGCACATCGACAGTAGACTGCAAAAAATGTCCACCATAACAAGTCATTTCATCTCGTATTCTTGATCTACTACCCCCTTTACACCTCGCATTAAAATGCGTTTTGGGTGATCGGATTGCAATCGGATAGTGCTTGACCACATGAAAGTACAGGTGTAAATGCACCCAAGACGCATTGAGGACGGATTGTGATCCGATCGGCCAAACCGCCTCCGGAGGTGGTCAGGGACGCATTGTGACCACATTGAACACAAGTGTAAATGCAATTGCGTTTTCAATCCACATACAACAACTACGTGGGCGGAAATACGTAATCGCGCGCGACTTTCGTCTCCGGCATTCCAGTTGTTGAAGACGGCTTCTTCCCCCGCTTCCAAAAGCAAGCATAAGTCTTTTTTTTTTTTGGACCCGTGCAAACGAGAGGAGGATGTGACGTTCGGTTGTTTGAGCTGGACAGAGCAATCGGATCTCAATCGGATCTCAATGTGGACACTGGAGACACATATTAATACCAGGTGTAAATGTAATCAGGTTAAATCATATCTAGATACAATCTGGATACGAGACGCATTTTAATGCAAGGTGTAAAGGGGGCCTAAGATTCTTCATCTCCAGACTTCCAAACGCAATTTTCTTAAAGTAAGTGACAAAATGTGCCAGTGGAGTGAGATAATTTCACTCATTTCCAATGCTAATCAACTTGTTTCAAGAATTTCATTTTCATGATACTAGAAGGGTGATCTGCCTCATTCTGCCTTGTTTCAAGATATTACTTGTTCCCGAAAATTCCTGAAACTACACTGGAAACCCACTGGTAGATTTTTTCACTTGTTTTAAGAAGTTTTTAAGAATGAATATGAGACTAAATGACTTGTTAAGAGGGATATTTTTTTTCAGTGTAGTTGCTGAGGGAGGGGAATGCGTTTCTTATTCACGCAGATTTTCCCAGCCGGTCTGTGCTTCCACCTGCTGACCCTCAGATCGCAATCTTGCCACCGCTGTTATACTTGACCTTGTTTCGTCATCGTCCCCCAAGCAGCGTCAACTCAACTTCTGCCAAATCAGCACACACACAGACAAGATCAACGAGGTGCAAGGCACTTAAAAGTCTTTGTTCAGAGAGGAGGCGATGCCAGCGTCCTTTGTGTCTGCAGCCAAAAGACATTAGCCACACAAACTGCATGTGGGACCGGCCCGAACACTTCAGAGCAGCAGAGGTGGAAGCGGTTTCTCTCATCGCTGCTGCTGTTTTTTAAATGGAGCGTCCATGAGTATAGTCTGTTTTACCTAAATTTAATTTATTCTCACAGTGATAAAACAATGGCAAAGTGAGAAAAAACAGAGTGATGGGATGATAGGGTTGTTCATCCCCCTCCCACCCACTGGAGTTTTTGCATTTAACATGGTGATATATTACCTCTTCACTAGATGTTTCTGTTGGATCTCTGCTCTAATTAGCTAGCTTACTCCTCTCTATTGTGAAAATGTGACTTTATAATTTATGTCAGTTCCAGGCCACCGTAAACTATGCCAGAAACCTGTATATGTTGTTGAAATTCCTACTGGTCATCGATAAAAGTCAAAGTCATATTACTTAAGCTCTTTAATTTGTACAGTGACATTGGAAAAGACCCAAGAAGGCTCAAAAAAACATCTCACCTTAAAAAAAGAAAGAAACAAATTAACAAACAAAAGACACATAAAAGAAAATGAATTGGATGACTGAATTGAAACAACAGCAGAACACAACATGGTGGAAGAAGGTAGAAAGAGTGACAAGATGCAGAAAACGACAAGGGGAATAAAAATAAAAGTGTCACCCCTCACTCACCCCAGCGTGTTGTTTTGTGCTCCCAGGTGTCCTGGAGCTCTTTGCGGTGTCTCAGGGGGTCATCGGCATCAAAGGGGTCTACAGCAACAGATTCCTGGCCATGAATAAAAGAGGACGGCTCCACGCCACTGTAAGTATCCCACATGCTTCCAGGCAGCATTACAAACTGCTTTTGTTCATCGCCCTGCACTCTTAAAATTGATATGTCACTTTCAACACATCCACAAAGCAAATTGTGCTGTGTGTGTTACGGAGGGTTTACTTTTCAGTGACAATTATTTAAGTGTTGATTGGACAGCTGTTTGTCCAATCTGTTTGCTGATTGCGCCTGGTCCAAACTATCAAAAATGCTAAATGAACTGGTAACACTTTACAATAAGGGTACACTAAGTTAAGGGTTAGTTATTGCTTAATAAGGGTTAGTTAATGCTAATTAACAGTTAACTAATGTGTAATTTACTAATGTGTTCATGTTAACTAAGGTATTAATTTATACATTATTTAATAGTTTATAAAGATGACTATTAAATAATGTATAAATGAATACCTTAGTTAACATGAACACCATTAGTAAATGATTACAAGACAATTAGTTAACTGTTAATTAAGGGTTAGTTAATGCTTATTAAGCATTAATTAATGTACCCTTATTGTAAAGTGTCATTTGTGATACTTTTTAACACAATGTATGCTAATAACAGTATAAAATGTCACAACACATGCTGTTATTAACATACATTGTGTTGAAATGTAACATAAATGTGTGTTATCCCCAAACTAGACACACAGGTTTGTTTGAGACACATCCTTTTAAGAGTTTGTGACAAACTTTGACAGTAATATAGTGGGTTGACAACAATTTTTCACAACTTATTCAGTGATGATATTTTTTTATTGACTTTCTATGATATATTTTCTTAAAGCTGCATGAGGTAACATTGCACATTGGCGGCCTCGAGTGTCAGCGGGATATAACTGTTTAAATGTTTGAAAGTTTGAAGGACTTCACTACTCAACGTTCAGCCATTGTTGCTGAGTCCAGCTTCCTCTGGACCACTCGCTCACAAACTGCAGCTGAGGAGAAAGTTGTGTATTTCCTTTTAAAGTTTCAATCCATCACTTCCTGTGCGCTGAGAAGATTTCCCGCCAGTGTCCATACCCGACATCAGAATTGAATTTGGGCAAATAGGGCAAATCTACAGTGTCTCAATTAGTGGGGACAGGACACTTCTCTCTGCTGCGGCTCCACTTTGTGATTTAGACAGGTGTAAGCCGGTGTATTTCTACATAAAAATCTTGCCACTGCAGCTTTAAGCGCAAATATATTTGATATTTTCATTAGTTTTGACAGCTTTGCATCTGCACTGCATAGCAAAATCCCTAAATCTGACATCAGCATGTCATGGCATACTGTTGTAATCTTTAGAAGTCACAAATTCGAAGACTTTCAAATCCCCCCAAACACAGAATAAGCCCAAATCTGCCCACAGCAGCTTGGCCTTGCTGCAGCCAGCCAGCCCCACTGACAAGTCATCTGCGGGAGCCTTGGCAGGCGTAGAGATAGAAGCGGCTCCCTATTAGCATGTGTTAATGGGAAGAGCAGATTAGGCCCTGTCTGGGATGGCTGATAATATACAGAGGAGCGAGCCACAAAGTGAAAATCAATATGTCGGGTAAACAATCAGCCAGGCGAGCGGCAACACTGAGAGCCGCAGAGTCTGTGAGACCGCGAGTCGTATCCAGAAAGCTGCGGGTTCGCATGCTGTGCTCCGGTGATTTCTGCCCCCTCAACTCCCGTTATTGTTTCATGAACCCGTGGCAGCGGGGAGGGATGTGGGACGTTATTAACTGCGTGCATCGCCACTGCTGCGTCCCCCGTGAACCTGCATTCTCTGCCCGCGGCTTGCTGAAAATCCACTAATGCGACCGTTCGCTGTTCACCAGCAGATACCGGCGGCGTATTCAGCTCGATTCGACTGTATTGTTGTTCCCGCGCACAGTGAAATTAAAAAAACTTTCTTGGGGTCACAGCACATTCTGAATGAGAGCAGAATGAAAACCAAGCTGTTACAGGTTTGCCAGACAAAACAGCACAATGCGGTGTGTTGCCTCGAACTAAAGACCTGTGATTTTGTTCTGCTAGAGGTTTGTCATGCATTGCCACGGTCTGTCTCAGTCTGTCTCAGTCTGTTCTCAGCGGTGGCCTGCTGCAAGGGGTTCATTCTTGTGGTCCAAAATGTCTGCAATCCACTCTCATCTGCCCCCATCTCCCATTCCGAACTGTCTAAATGTCAGAAATGAAAGTCCAGCTTTCTACGCCCAGTCCCTCTGCATCAACCCAAAGGTCGTTCATCTCGCGTCGTCTGTGTCTGAATTATTTGTTGTGTCTGCATGACTCCCCCAATCAACACAATCAGACTGAAGTCGGTGCCCTTAGAGCAGAACTATTCGCAGGCTTTGATTCCAGCGTGGAGGGACGGCCCGGGTCGAGGCCGAGGGAGGGCTGGGGTAAATGTGAACGAGCCCCGGAGCTGCGGCGGGCAAGGACAGCAATTAGACCAGCTGCAGTGCGTCTGTCAGCGTGAGTCTTTATGGATCGTCGTGATCAGAGCGCGGGGGTTACAGATCAGCAGCCCGGAGCCGGCGGGGAGTCACTGTCTTGCTCAAGGACACTTCAGCAGGGGGGGATGCTCTCTAACAGTTGAAGGGCGGCCTCTCTGTTCACTAAGCCAATGCTTCTGTGTTGAATTAGGTTTGGTTTTTGCCCGTCTACAGCGCACATTGGATTGCAGTGGTACAAACATTTGTTGGTGGCAGAGCTGCTCTAGAGGCAGGAGTAACCTGATTGCTTGAGTTCAGTGGGCGGAGCCAAAGAACCACAGGTTTTTCTGGCTTAGTAAGGTTAGAGTGAAGCCCAGTGAAAAAGACAAGAGGTAAGAGAGGAGAAACTGAAAAACTGCAATCTATCCATACTAAGTTATCTAGGTCAGTGGTTCTCAACGTGGGGTCCGGGGACCACCAGGGGTCCTTGAGGGGGTTCCAGGGGGTCCCCAGCAACTTGATGAATTGTTAAACTTCTCCATTATTTCATTTACAACAAGTTAACACAATTAGAGAGATAACAGTGAAACTATGACTAAAATAGTCATTCCTCTACATTCTCTACCTACAATACAGATAGTCATGGAATTCTGGACAAAATCATATCTAACAATAAAAATATTCTCAGATTTGGGTCTGAGAGACAAAATCTCATCAAATGGGGGTCTGTGGCCCTAATGTGGACTAAATTAGGGGTCCTTGATATAAAAAAGGTTGAGAACCACTGATCTAGGTAAGCTAGTTAGCTAGCTGCTGACCTTCAACATCATGAATCATAAATGCCATGTTCATGACTTGCTTGCTAACCTGCTAATGGAAATTGCTATATTTTTATTGATATTTTGACCAGAGTTCCTTCTTAGCTAACTTGCACTCTGAAAAACGGTGGTTCCTTGGCCCCGCCCACTTTAACTCAACCGATGAGATTATTTATGCCTTTGAGAAATGTTTGTAGAACTAAATCTCCAATCTGCCAGCTGCCAGTTTTAACTGCCTTGTTGATTTGGGGTGGATGTAAACCCCAGGGGCCACAACGCTCCCAGACAGGCAGGGCCTCACGCCGGGTGTCAGGTGACACACTGAACCTTATCTCACTGCATCGTCTGTCATATTTAATATTTAGATGTTTTCACAGTGGCAATTTATTGCCCGAATAATGGGCAGGGAGACAGATGCACATTACACTGTGTGACCTACCCAGCAAGCCATCACAAACATAATCTGTTCAAAGGTGAAAGGGTCACCTGCATTTGTTGAACAAACACTGAGTGAGAGATGGAGGGAGAGAGAGAGAGAGAGAGAGAGAGAGAGAGAGAGAGAGAGAGAGAAAGACAGAGAGAGTGAGTGAGAGAGAGAGAGAGAGAGAGGGAAGGAGAGAGGGAGGGAGAGGCAGGCAAAGAGAGAGAGAAATACAGAACCAAAGTGAGAATGTAATGATAGCAACAGAAAATGTCGATAAGGCATTGGGAATTGTATAAATTAATTTTATTTGTTCTGTCCTGTCATCTCTCAGCTGTTGTAACCATTGTAGATGTCGTATTTCCCTTTCATCTGTACTGCATTAGTGCTGGAGACAATTCTTTCTGAAATCTTATACAGCTTCTCTCAATTATCAGTCCAGTCCTTGTACTGAACTTTCCGACGGCTGAAAATAGAGCAAAACCTGAATTTTCCAAACAATTCCTCTTGGGGGCGGAGAAAAACTGCAGCAGTGGCTGAGTAACCGTTGCCTTTTTGGACATTGCATTGTAATGACTAAAAACATTTGTCTCAGAAGTGGAGGCATGAGGAAAAGTGCAGACTTTGGAAGCATTATGCAGGTACAGTAACCAGAGTAGTTAGTCATTAGTAACTTTCCACCTCTGCTCTTGACACAGCTAACCCTGAGGATCATGGGAAAGGTCCTTTTAAAAGAGTGTGACCAATCCAGCAGGGCAAGAGCCAGGTTAAACAGCTGTGCAAGCATTATGATTTTAACAATAAGATCTCTGGAATCTGGCTGCAGCCGTTAAACCTATGAAACACAGCGGGGACCAAAGCTTCTTCCTGGTGTGTGCGTGTGTGTGTGTGTGCGTGTGTGAGCACATTCATACACTACCAGTCAAAAGTTTGGACCCACCTGATTGAATGTTCTATGTTTTTCATTCTTTTAAAGCCATTTTGATCTAAGGGCTTCTGCTTAAATGCTTGAAATTAGTTTGCTGAAATGAGTTTCTTAGCAAGCCTTTGCCTTTCCATCAAGGCAAAGGGCGGCTACTTTAAAGAATCTAAAATATAAGATAGTTTTGATTTAACATTTTTTTTGTCGCTGCATAATTCCATTTGTGTTATTTCATAGTTTTGATGTCTTTACTATTATTCTAAAATGTGGAAAATAGTCAAAATAAAGAGAAATGTGGTGTGTCTAAACTTTTGACTGTAGTGTACGTGCTCCTCTGCATTCACATACAAAAGTGTAATTCCCTGGCTGGTAACAGAGCTGGTATGTTGGTCAAACTGAGTGTTCAGTTATATCATTGCAAGCCACCCATAGCAGTCACTTGCGAGTCCCGTACAATTTTCTAATCATCTTTAAAAACAACAGCCAAAAGGCATAGCTGGTCATTTAGAATAACTTAAGCGTTTGTTCTCCTCTGCGGCCGCCGGAGCACGCTCTCTGGTGACTGGCATGTTTACCAAATGCTGTAATGGCATCATTTTCTGCTATGCTGCACTCTTCAGCAAAGCAGAACAGTTTGTGTTGTTTCAGAAAGGCAGAGGTTATACAAGGAAATCATATTGCGGCGAACAAGCAGGCATCCCTGGGTACATGTTAGAGTTCCCACCCAAGGTATTTTTAGGCACGAAACGGGGAACATTCAAAGAATATCTGGATCTCAGATTATGACATTGAGTTATGGGGCTGCATGGTGCATTATAAACACAGCATGCCAATACTGTTTATACATTTTTAAGCATTTAGCTGTAGGACACAGTTGGAAACAGTAGAATAAGCTTCAATCCCTAGATCACCATCATTGCAAGCATCCAGTAGAGGACAAAGGACAAAGGACAAAGATCAGAGCCAATGATCATTTAAGAGAGAAGTGCTGGGATAAGAAATAAAACAAGAGCTAAGGAGACAGAAGGGAACACTACAGTATGTGCACATTTCTAAGCATCAAAGCAGAATCAAAGCTTGGACGAAGAACAGTGTCCATTCAGTAAGTTTCAAAATAAAAAATTGTGAGTAGACCAGATGATAAACTCATGCAGATTCAAAGCAAGCACAAGCCCTCATCACCTCTTGCTTTCATGTGTAAACTCCCGGCAAGCATTTGACGGACACTCATGCAGTATGGCACGGAAAAAAATCTGATTAAAAATATACTAAGGGATATTCCTTGCCAGTCATATATGGTATGTATGAGGAAGCATGAAATCAGCAAAGAAAAACCACGGCACTCCATTTGCAGGTACAAAAAATGTAAAAAGCCTTTATTATAGTGGCTACATAATAAAAACAGTGACTAACGCGTATCGACCACGGACTGGTCTTCAGCAGAGTCAGACTACTAATGATCACACAAAGAACAGTCTACATACATGTACTGTATATAGACAAGAGAAGCAATCATGATTGGATAATTGACATGATGCATCACAAGCTTTGGAATCTGTTTTGAACTGATATGAGAAAGATATTTACGTCCCAATTTTCCAAAACGATGCAGGTAGCAGCTCTGGACTCCAGACGTCATCTCAACTGTCATTTTGGAGCTTTGTTTACACGGTTTATCACTGTTGGTGCAGGCCGTCGTATCAACATCTATTCTGATACTTAATGCAAATAAAACAAAATTCATGCTGTTTACTAGAGCCAGTAATACTGATTACAATAGCATGCATATATCCACTGCGAATGGATCTAACATGGAGAGAGTTACTGAATATAAATATCTTGGCATCTGGCTTGATGAGAAGTTTACTTTTAAATACCATATAGACAATCTTGTCAGCAAATTGCGTCAAAAAATTGGCGTCTTTTACAGAAACAGAACCAGCTTCTCTATGATTAGTAGAAAGAGGATTGTTGAAGCAGTTTTCCTATCAGTGTTGGATTATGGGGATGTAATTTATAGAAATGCTGCTCCTTCCACTCTTAAACCCATAGACACAGTCTATCATTCTGCCCTTAGATTTAGTACTGGGGATAGCTATGGTACTCACCATTGTATTCTGTATGATAAAGTGGGTTGGTCTTCTCTGGCAGAGAGGCGTAATAAACATTGGTATTTGTTTATATATACAGATCTTGTTGGAAAGCTACCACCTTACATCTCAATGATGCTGGATTGGAACTTTGGACCCTATCAAACTCGCTCAAATGACTTGCTTATGCTTAAGGTCCTAAATTTGGAAAGTCAGCCTTTTATTTTAGTGCCCCTAATTCTTGGAATGATCTTCAACACACGCTAAAAATCAATACTCTACTAACCTATGGACAATTTAAAACCATGATCACAAACCTCCCTGCCTCAGTGTGTAATGGTTTTAACTGATTTTCTTTATTCTCATCTATGTCTTGTCCTATTTTTTAACTTTAAACTTGTCTGTAACTCGACATCATTGTAAATGAGGGCGACCTCAATGGTTCTTCGAGTTTAAATAAAGGTTTGAATGAATGAATGAAAAATTCAATGTCAAAGTGTTTCCCCTCCAAAAAGTTCTACAATACTCTTCCCAAGTTGATGTGATGAACAGATGTGATGTGAACACAGTTCTGTGAAGCGCAGTAATCCTTCCTATCAGTCCATCACTGCTGTAACAAACAAGACGATCAGAGAAACAACAGCCTCTGTGTCTTCTTTCAGCGGCTGGCTTGGATGGAGTTATTTCACCGGCCCTAATGAGTTTCTGGCCAGTACAAAGGGAGAATCTGCTGCTGTCAGTCAGTGCATCTCTTTGATAAGGAAAGTCATTTAGATGACTTTGAAACCTGCCCCCCTAAGATGAAAGTTAAGTCTCCTCAATTATTTTGTAACCTCCCCCTCCCTCTTTGGAGCGGTCTGTGCCGGTTGTTCCGTGTCTCCTATCTCGGCTCAGAGAGTTTGGTTTGTTAGTTTTGCGGGCGCTAACCCAATCAGATCGCAATCAGATGATGATATGATGCCCTGCAATGGGGCGTGCAGCAGGCAATTACAGGTTGAGTTGAGAGAGCGTTCAATGCATTCTGAATTCTGTTATATTTCTGGGTTTAAATATGAATTATAGAATAGTGATAAAAAATCTAGTCACTCTCCTCCACTAGAGTGTGCATGTTTTTCCCCTCAAGTTTGGTCATTACATAATAAGCCTAATTTCACCTTCCTCTTTGCTTTATCATTACTTAGCTCTCCTTGATCTACTGTTGTGTGAGAAAATGTAATTTCACTGTTCAGCAAAACAAGGGAGATAACAGGACATGACATGATACAGATGTAGTGATTACAGAAGTCCCACATTTTTAATGCATGTTTGCTGAACAACTGCTGCATGTTTGCTCCATCCCCAAGAGGAACTGTTCGAAAAAATCAAGTGTTGTTCTTTTCAACCATTGGAAGCTGTAAGCAATGGTCCAACAAGTAGTTGGATATCAGATATTACAATTTTGATTTAATGTACTATGCTACAACAAGAACTGTATATCATATTAGATCAGATCTATGCTTAGCTGAGTTTGGAGTCATCTTCATTAGATATACATATTCTTTAGAGCTGTATCAACACTGAGATTATTAATATCAGTCACACTCAAGGTAGCAGAGGTTCTCATCCTGGAGGTTAAGGTCCTCCAGAGGGTTGCGATAAGATTTATGGTATATATTCCTAGCATACATTTAATTTTTTGTGATGTTTTGTGATGTTGAAGTGCTGTTTTCTTCTGTTTTCTAGACTTCTCCCAATGATTAATCAGTACAATAGCCTAGGGCTGGGCGATATGGTTGAAATCAATATCATGATAATCATAAGGACTTTTCTCAATATCAATATATATCACGATATGGTTCATGTATGCAAAATCACGTTAAATAATCAAATTAATGTTCATCTCATTGAACCGAATGGTAATGTTAGGTGTGATGTCAAACAAAACAGAAATATTCAAATAATATTCCTACCATACCTCATTTTATCAGAGTTTTTAAGTAAAATTTGCTTGTCATCATCAATTCAGACAGCTGAAAGGTGTGTCACGATATCAAAATATCTTCATATCATCACGATATGATTCCATTGAAAGACGATAAACGATAATATTGAATTATCACCCAGCCCTACAATAGCCTGGAAAGGGGGAAATAAATCTTCATGTGGTATCAAAGTTGATCATTCCTCATGTTTACGCCTACAGGAGGTTGTGAGTAGGGTTTGTTTTGTTTTTAGAGGATGCAAGCTGAAATGTTTGAGAACCACAGTGGTAGAGGTGATGTTTGGTGATCTGGAATATGAAAGTTGCCCAAGAGGAAAGGGCAGCCTGCACCCACACTGCGCTGCAATATGCAACTTTTCACTTTGAGGCAGCGAAGTGTGTTGTTTGTCCCGCTCTCCTCCCTCTCAGCTGGTCAAGTTCACTTATGTCTACTTTAAAATGACATCTAGTCTGAGTCTGAGGTAACCGGCATCTGTAAACCACAGACACTGAAGTAGAAGATGGTGAATGCGGACAATCTGAAATTTAAAAAAAGCAAAACAGTTGTTCACCGTGTTTGCTATTCACCGTTCACCATTTCTGCTATAATTTTTGTTGCTATGACATCGACTGATAATGTATAATATATCCTAGTGAAAAAAATTCATATTGGGGCTTCAGTCACAGCTCTGTGTTTCTCGCTCATTTTTCTCAGGCTGTAAATGATCTGGTCTGTCATCAATAAGGAAGCAATCCTTCTACTGACAGTTTACCAAGAATATCACGCAAGTCCAATCAGAGCTTCTCATGGTAGCGTGTGTGTGTGCGTGTGTGTGTGTGTACACCTGTGTCCCAGTGAACACGTGTATGTGTAGAGTATATTGTGGGCCAGTCCTTCAGATCAGGATTTATATGGAAATAAATGTCATCAGTGGGGAGTATAAAGGAGACTGGGTCAGCTTCCAGATGCTTGCTGGATGAGAGTTTTCCTGTAAAGGGATAGGGGCCATTTCTTTTTCTCTCTCAGACATAAAGGCAATTATCTAAGCAGCAGCCGACAAGAGAAACACAGGCTTGGGTTACATGGTAGTATGCAAACAGAATTCCCACATGTTAGCCAGCTGAGCCTTGTTTACATCTGCTTTACTGGGCAGATCCAGTATCAGGTACTTGGGAACTGGTCATTTAGAAAGGTGGCAGGCATGGACCTGGTGGAATTGTCCACAAATTTAGCAGATTGGAAGTTTTAGTTCTACAAACATTTCTCTGCTCTGGAGGCAGAAATAATCTGATTGGTTGAGTTAAACCTCAGTGGGCGGAGCCAAAGAGACAGTTTTTCTGTAACATTAAACCAAAGACCAATGAAAAAAGACAGGGGTATGAGAGGAGGAAACTAATATTATGAAGCCTAGCGCTCTGCTTACTATCTGAACAATTATAATCTATCCATACTAAGTTATCTAGGTTAGCTAGTTTGCCAGCTGCGCTCCGAAAAACTGGTTCTTTTAGTTTATAGTTTAAATCTTTCTTCAATGCTAGACAGTCAAACCAAACTGTGATATTTTAAAACAAAATTCCTGTTTTTCATCTTGTTCTGAGATTCATTTTTCCAACAGCTGAAAAGAGTGCAAGCATTCAGTAAAAATTGGGACTTCTACAATGGCGTTCTTTTCCAGACTCTATCTATCTACCTGAATCAATCACCAATCAATCATTCAATGTCTCTAAAATATAGAGGATCTAGTCTGTCAAAGTGTTGTCATTTTGTCAACCATGGGCTTAAGTCATCTACCAGTGTATTTGGTGTATTTGAACATTGTGCTAACAGTCATTTCATAAAGTGTGTGTCACTTTACTCAAATGGCAGATTTCTCCTTTTGGAATGAAACTCTTCCTACTGTTCTAATCCTGCACTTGAAGATCCTCACTTCTCTAGTTAACGCCTTTTCTCTCCCTCTGCTCTAGGAATGGTTCACGGACGACTGCAAGTTCAGGGAGCGTTTTCAGGAGAACAGCTACAACACGTACGCCTCAGTGATCCACATGAACCACAGGACTGGCCGCGAGTGGTTCGTGGCCCTCAACAAGAGGGGGAAAGCTAAAATGGGCTCCAGCCCGCGGGTCAAATCCCAGCACGTCTCCACCCACTTCTTGCCCAGGGTCGACCTGCATGACAAGAGCGAGCGCGGCTTCACCATCGCCGACAGGAGCAAGGAGAGACGGAAAACCCCGCCGCCGCCGCCGCCCAAACCTCCCGTGGCGAAGGTCAGCGTCCCGGCGGGCGCGGCGCCGAGACGGGCTCAAGTCAAGTACTGGCCCAAGTACCGATTCGGATAGATGTCATAGGGTTTGGCTCTATCAGGGGAATACATGTTTTATAGATATTGGACATATAAGGAATGGACTTGCTCAAAAAAATAGACAATGGTCATTTATCATTTTCAAAGCATTCCAGTTATCTGTGAAGTGTGTTCAAAAACCCAAAGGGCTGCCAAACACAACTATTGAGCTTTTTCCTAATGAAGCTATGATGATAGTTGGGAGTTGTTTAAAGTCGTCCCCTCTCCGCTCGAGTTGATGATGCACTGTTCTGTTTTATGTTTTCCTTCATGTACGTTGTGAAGTTCACTAGTGCCCCAGCTTGATTAAAATCTCTTTCATAATGAGATAGATAGCTGTTAAACACTGAGAAATAATTACATCATAAAAAATGTATGTTGTCCCTCTGGGCTGAATGATATGATTCATTTCCAGCAACCAAACTATTCCTAAATTTGACCATAAATTATATTTTTCCAGCCACTTTTGAGACACAAAATGTTCTTTCAAGCCTGGCATGAAAAGTACTAAGGACATATCTTCTGTCCAAACATAAACACCAACCAACTATATCTACTAACACTAGGTAACTTTATGGTAATCGACACGAAAAAGAGGATTGGCACTCCTGAGTTCTGCCTCCTCCTGGACAGCTGTGGGGGATCAAGGAGAAAACTGTCCATCAAAACTATCATTTTAGCAACCGGCTGTCCCCCGAAAAATCCCGAGTCACGACCTCAGGGCATTCCACCCAGGAGGAGCGCGCACCACGGGGATAAAGATGCCGGGCGAGAGCGGACCCGTGTTTTGGAGAAGGCTCAAGCCGAAGGTATATCAGATGGCAGACAGCCGTGGTATGAAAACGTGTCGGAAAGCACCGCCATGTCTGAGGAGGAAGGCAGAACAGACCCATGACCTGCCCAGCAGTCTGAACTGTGCCGAATGCTGTTTTTCATTTAATAATTTGAATTATTTGAGCCTGGGGTGCAATTTGCAGAATCATGACAAAGAAATTCAAGTGTAAACAATGTTTTACAATCTTTGGTAAAACTTTACAATGGCCTTTTTCAAATATGTGAACCTGTGTATTAACTTAAAGAAAAGTACTGCAAGTACACAATAACACAAATGAAAATCTCTCTCTGTATAATTACTGATAAGCAGGTAACAACACATGGTAAGTACAATTACATCTGTACACTTCATATTTACATTGTGTTGTTTGGGATTAGGGCATACATATGGATACAGTACATTTTCATGAAGTCCTTACACAGTGTTAATGTGCACTTACAATACTTTCTAAAATCAAAATCAATCACATTTTATTTATATAACACATTTCATACAACAAAGTGCTTTCACAAACATGGTTAAAAACAGTTCAGAGTCATGAAAAAGAAAGCCAGTAACAGAAACATAATAACCAAAATCATAAACAGGCACAAGAAGTGGAGAAGTAACGCTTAAAAAGTGTAAAATATACTTTTTGAAAAAGGTTAATATACAGGTTAATACACTAGAATAAGGCCATTTCCAAATGTTACCCAATATTTTGATTGTCCTTGTCTAGACATACATCAGTGTATAGTTAGAACATGTAGCAAATGAACTGAGCATCTTTCTGACATAATATAATATAATTATTTTGGGGGTTATTAATTGTTTCATGAATCATTCACAACCTGCAGGTATCTTGACACTCAACTTGTTTTTCCATGATGTTTTTGTGTTGTCATTACATTATATGTTCCTCACGTCCCAAAGAAATATTTTTTGTACTGATAAATTTTATAAAAACTTATGTATGAAGCAAAGAGTTTTTATATAATATGAATATTACAAATAAATCTATCAATGGTTATCAATGGTGGCAATGGTTATACATACAGTATGTATTAATATGTTTTCTAATAATATATGGCATGAAGTGAAACGCAGCAAGTGGTTAGACCTATACAGTATTACAGCACATCAGTGTCAGATCTACATGGAGGTTTTCTCTCTAATTCGATTACAAACACATTTGTATTTGATAATTTGTTTTCCATGGTGCTTCGATTTGTATTGAAATTACAATGTGGCTTTATTCTTTTGAGTATTACAGTTCCTTCTCGGTTCTTGTGAATTCAATTTTGGGATGTGTTTTAAGAAACTACCTGCTATCAATAAAGGTTTAATTACTATGCAGGTTACAAGTGGTAAGATTAGGACATTTGTACCGAGATAACGCACTATGTTCACGTTATCTCATTGAAATCTGAAGAAAATAAAGGAGGAATTGGTCACAGAAGGAATCCAAGATCACTATGGCCGACTAATGCAAGACAGGTGCGGCCGTCCCAGTGTTGACAGATTTGGGTTGGCTGATATTCTCCAAGCCCACTGAGGTCATGACAGACTTTTCACTTCGATCCAAGCCAAGAGCCATGATTACTGACTAACATCGTTCAGCTCCCTTAGAAGTGAGCATGGGTGGGATTCCTGCTCCCCAACAACATCCAACCCCAGGAAGGTTTTCTGACGCTCTGATAATCCCCAAAGGGAAATCCTCTTGTCTCTTGCCCCCCCCCCCTGCACAGAGAGGTCAGAGGTCAGGTTCAGCTACAGTGCAGCGTCCCTTGCTCAAAGACACTTCAGCAGGGTGGAGGCTTGTTTTCTTAAACCCAGGTCTTCCAGCTGAAGTCTGAAAGCCTCACATCTTCCATCATGGCTGCCTCTGGTGTCTCTAGCTGGGTTTCTGTCCGACTATTTTCTTTTTGTGAATTGTGATGTATAAAAGTAGAAAGAAAATGAATGGAAACAGCAAAATTTGATTAAAATTTTCCCCAATATAAAGAAACTATGCGATAAATATTGATCGAAACGCATTTGACGAAGAAATAACGGGGTCGGCTTGGTTCTTGGATCAGTCTCACTGCACAACACAACAGTTCAAAAGTGACTTTAGACACTCTGAAATGTTTTCTGTAAAATATCCAACCATCATGACTTTACAGAAACATCATACCTGCTGTCACTCCAATGTATAAATCTCCATCATGGTTATTATTATTTTGCATTTCTGTGTTTTTGTCTTAAGACGACAGTTTTTTGAGCCCATTTTTCTCTGGATGTGTAATTTTTTTGTACTTTCAGGAAGCCTATTAATTCATTTCAACCCAGCTGAATGAAATACACCTAATTTGGCATTTTGTTTTCTGTAACATTTCAAAACTTTGTGTAAAATTCAATTGACAGTTGGATGGAAACAGCTGCTTTGAGGAACCAGTCTGTAAAATGTTTTTTTTTTTTTTTTTAAACCTTTATTTATCCAGGAAGGGTGGACTGAGCAATGCACACTCTTTTTCAGCACTGTCCTACTTCACAGTCATACAGTTACATTTCCCTCTACTTATACTATACTACTGTTGGTTACTGAGCAGATCCACTGAAGCTGATGGGAGTTAAGTGTCTTGTTTAAAGGCACCATGGTGGAAGATGTTGAGGGAGAGGAGAGTGTTTCTCTTTCATCTTCCCCTCCCAGATTTTCCCAGCTAGTCCAGGATTCAACATTCCAGTCACAAGTCCACTTCTCTAACCTCTAACCAGCGGCCCAAAAAGGATTATTGATTGGTCTAAAAGGAAGCCCAATCAACAGGAGGCCAGCACCGCAGCAATTCACCCGCAGGGCTTGGACAGGGCCGGCCAATCAGATTCTAGAGAGGAAAAATCACTTCCTGAGAAGTTATACATCTTAGAATGACATCCTCTACTTCACATGATTTCTCTTTGCCTGGAGAACAATGCATTTACTCAGCTAGATTTTTCCCTCTCTTTGACTTGTGCCATTTTCTCAGGAATTAATCTTAATCTATGAAGTCTAATTTATCTAAAAATTACCAAAAAAACGTGTATTAATTCTCTGAGAAATTCTAATTCCAGTCAAAGATGTAGAAACCCCAGGAGAGCCGATACAACAGCAGCCCGCAGTCTGTCTCCTGTCGTGCAATATCACATATGAATGTTTTATCACTGCTTCCCCTGTTCACTGACTGCTGTAATTATGTTTAACATTGCCCCAGTCACAGGAACAGCATGGAGGCTGCGTTAGATGATCCCTGTTACATTTTCCTGCTGTATGAGATGCAAATTTACATGTTAGGCATTTAGCTGACACTGTAATCCAGAGTGATTTACCATGAGTGCAACAGCAGAAAAA
Organism: Centroberyx affinis; assembly: GCF_046629955.1. NCBI lineage: Eukaryota > Metazoa > Chordata > Actinopteri > Beryciformes > Berycidae > Centroberyx > Centroberyx affinis. The sequence continues at coordinate 135,186 of NW_027279008.1, read as the reverse complement.
GCTTATACTGTATATTACAAGCAACCATTAGTAAGGAGTGCAAGAGTCAGAGTCATAAGTGCCCTGACGATAGGCTTGGGCCGATATTCAATGTTATCGAATGTCATGATATTTCATGACATTCCCAAAACCATTCCCCACCCCTCCCAGCCGTGGCACCATGTATTGCTTAGATCACAAGATTTTAAATTTATAAACCTATAATCTACTAGCGATAGGATAGTACAAAAACTAAAATAATCATATTTGAAGTGAAAAATGTGTCTTTTTACTTCAAGTGGGTTCCCTTTTCCACAATCAGCCCATTTTTCTGGAAATAGCAGAAATGAGCAAATTATACCAAGTGGCCATTGTTTCCTCCAATTCCTTCAACTGGGTGAAAACTTCATATCTCCAATTTTGTTGATTTTCATGTTTTCACTTCAACTGAAGGATTCCATGCTCCTCTGTGGGTTGAGAAAATTCTCTTGTAAAACCCATTCAAAACCCATCGGATAAAATCCAAAATGCATTGTCATCAACTGAAAAACAAGGCTGTTTTTCTTCATTCCTGAAAAGTTGACATTTTGGAGACGCAAGGTTTTCGCCCAACAGCGCCAACATGTATTTCTGTATTTACTTGTATTTCTTTGTTGAACATCTCAGCTCATCCAGCTGACAACAGAACCAAGCTAAACTGTAATAGGACAATAACTTTTTATCAAGATTGTTACTGATTTAAAATGAGACATACAGTACATTCATAAGAAAATTAGGCAACATGAGACAGAAGAAGAAAGAGTAATTGTGTATATTTGCACCATGGAAAAGAGAATTCAAAACAGAAGAACAACAGAGGCCATGCGTGCATTATTCATAATAGTTGTAAATAATGAAGTGGATCTTTATTTCTAGGTAAGAAAACAGTCAGACAGGAGGTTAGGTTTGCGTGACAGTCTTTGTTTGAAGCTGATCTTGAAGGAGCCGGTCCACAGCTTCCACCTCACTGTCCTCTCCTCTCTAAACCTGTCTGGAATCTGCTCCAGCTCCTTTTGTCTAATTTGTCTGTCTGTGCTCATATTAACCATGGATATGATCACGCTGAAAGTTACATGGCTGTCGCATGAGAGCATATTCATAACAATATTTTTCATCCTTACCTCACTTTCCGTGTACGTCATTGCAGAGCCATTAAAAGTCATGCTGCGTGAGAAAATTAAACAAAATGATAATAAAAGATGATAATGACAGCCAAGAGTCACACAGTATTAATGTAAACGGAGACTAGAACATTCCCACTGAACATTTATTCTATACTTTACAGTCAATAAAGTTGCCAGATAGTGTGCATTTGCCAGGATTTAGGGAGTGACATCATTCGGCTGGATAACTTTGTCATGTGGTACATTATTCCAGTTTTAGGCCCAAGATGAATTGTAAGTTGAGCTGAAAGAAGTTTATCAGATACAACACACCCTACACACAGATGGAGCGTTCCTGAGGCTCTACTGCTGTGCTGCTGCTCCGACTCCGAGGAATTGTTTGGAAAGTTCAAAATTTGTTTCCTTTTCAGCCATCAGAACGTGTGAACAGTTACACAGTGAAACTATTCATGCAACTTAGTGAGTTGCATGAGTTTAAAGTTGCAGTATAGTTGCATGAGGTTCACTAAAGTTGCATGAGGTTCATGCAACTTTACTGTTACACAAAGCATTTCAAAACTACACACAACAATATGCTTTACAATAGTTTAAAGGGTTGAAAGGGGGGGCAAGTCATGTTTTACAGCAGACAGCAAACTATTTTGTGTTGACATCAAGTTACAAAGTTACTAATAATTCAGCATATTAAATCTCTTCTCTGTGGTGTCTTATTAACATAACATAAGCTATGTCCACAGTTAGCGGTTAAGCTAACGCCAGCTAATGTCCACTGACAAGTTAACTTTCTGCATGGGAAATACTTAAACTACCTGGAATATGACAATATTAAGCTAAACCTTCAAAATACTGGATGACAGTGATTTCTTTTTCTTGGGTCCATGTCACAAACTGTATGGCATTCATTTTTTTATTAGTTACACTATCAGCTGCTCCTAGTAGTAAGTGGAAAAAGTTTAAAGCTTTGTGTATTCAGGTGCAGGGTTAGACCAATGTATCAGTTTGACAATATATGTGGCTGATATTGGCATTTCAGGAACAGTTGGATATCGGCCAGTCAGTTGATATGGAGGTGAGGATGTGATTTTACTCAGCAGCTTCAGAGGTGTCAGTCTAAAACCTGCAGTGAAGCCTCACCCTGCCCCAAGGAGCTGCTAACATGCCACAGAATTTCATCAGCATGAGTTTTAATGGAGAGTCTTATTGTCCCATGACTGTTTCAGAGGTTTTTCCAGCCTGCCAAGAATAAAGTTATAGGGGGAAACACTGAATCCTTGTAATTTTTGTAATTTCTTGGCATTGAAATGGTCAAAATTAAATATCAAACATTGGCAGCTTAAATCCCAATATATTGTTATCAGTATCGACCGTCAAAAATCCCTGTTTTACAGTCAAACCCTATTGAGTTCTACAACATTTGAGAAAGAATAGTGGCTGTTGCAGTAAAGTGGAGCATGGATATGGGATGGATTTTTTTTTTTTTTTTTACATAGTTTTCAATTTTTATTTAGTTTTAGTTTAGTTTTCATTTAATTTAAAGTGTTTGTATTTTTGGTAGGGGAGGTATTTTTTAAAGGTATAATGATAGAAGTTCAAAACAGGTATGTTGTATATGTGTGCAATGTACTGTGTAATACAAACAATAAATCATACATTATTTTTAATGTGTATTTACATTAATTAACCTACACGTTAATTGAAACCACATCAGTTACCATACAATTTGCAATGTGTTATCTTATCAGTAGCAATATAAACTTTTTAAAATGCCACATATTCATTGGAGCTATATTACCACACATTGAACTGTTTCCATTATGCAGGCTACAACAATAAACATAGAAATGCAAATAAGCACAAGTACTGTGAGTTGATGTGTTTAAGAGTATATACTGGGTTAATAATATTCATCTATCAATTTAATACATTTAGGCTGGTTTCATAGTGCGTCTATGGGATTTGGAGGACTCTTGGGGGGCCACAGAGAATGTTTTTGTGGCCTCTATGTCACCTGCAGGCCAGACTTTGAGTATCAGCTCTATAGCCTACTGAATCATAACCAATACATCTCTCTCTATTCTTATCAAATGAGGTCTAAAGTGTGTCTGTTTGGCTCTTCACATGAACAAAGTTAGGAAACAAGTTTGGAAAGGTTTGGGTGTAAGCCACTTATTGAATGGCACATGCCCATATTCCCCTTCATTATGCTGCGTTCAAGACATATCAGACGAAGGATCTGATGACATCTCATTGCTAAGTTGGAAGCGCTTGGGTGTTTAACTCATTGGAACAAGAATGTATTTTTTTTATTAATTTAAAATACCATAAATGAACTGTAGCAGATATTACTCACTTTTGGTAAGTATACTTGATTGTATTACTGAGAATATAATTGATCATTTTGATTTTCATCATCTTTGCTGCAGTGGGAGATATCAGAGCCCACAAAAAATTCCCACATGTCCTACTTGTTCACAGCCTAGCAGTAGGAGGCTGTGAACGGGTTTTTCCCCCCGAGTGAAGCTGGTATTTACGGTAAGTCCAACTGGCCTTGAACGCGGCATTCGAAACAGTGCCGCCCGCCGCCACCACGCTCCTTTGATACAGCGTGGTTGCTATAGCAGCCGATGGTTCTAAAATGATACAACATCAACGCAGGGAAGATGGAGGACAACATAACCGCTCCTTTCGACGATTCCGTGTCACTGTTTAACACCTACGAGGATTATCTCGACTCCAAAGTCACGCCTTTGGATTTGTTTTACTTAGATGTAAGTACGCCGGCTAACGTTAGTAACTAGGTTAGTTAGCCTTGTATGTATGGAGAAAGTCGCGTCACACTGCATTCACTAAACTGGCAGTTTAACGTTGAAATGCTTATATCGGCAACCGTCCATACGATTATACCATGACTTTAAACCTTTTCTGAATTGTTGGGATCCACTCTTCAATTCGGCATCTATCCAATCCACCGGCCAGAATTTACTACCGTCAAATTTCAACGTTTACAGTTGGTTCAAACTTGTACCAACCTCCACTTTGTATTACAGTCGGAGGAGACTGTGTGAGTTAACAGGCAAACCAGTTCTAAAAGTTGGCATTTTTTTGGAGTAAGTACGGATTGGTGTACTGCATGTTGGCCGAATTGAACAGTGGTTCATAACTATTCGTAAATTGTCGTAATTAATGTTCTACCAGGTATGCATGTTTGCCGATGAGCGAAGCAACATACTGACAGAATGTTGAATGGAGTTTGGCGATACAGTGTCACCATACAAAGAGAGCACGGCATGTGTCGGGGCTACTACAGTTGGTTAAAATTAACTTATTTGGAAGTCTAGAAACAAGTGTTTTGTCGAAATTCTTGTTCGCCTCTCTAACGTCATTCAAAGTTTCATTTTCTGAGCACAAGTTAACTTGTGTGGTCTTTGCATTGGGTTAAGTTTTGTTGGTGTAGTATTATAGCCGCAGGCTAGGTGGCAGTCACACACAGGGTCAGGGTCTCCCACAACTGGGCGGCCACGAACCAGTGGTTCCCAAGCTGGTATCCAGGAACCCCAGGGGGCCCTTGGGGGGGTTCCCAGGGGTCTTGAACAAAATGAAAATTTGTTAAATTTCATAATTTCATTCATTTAAAACGAGCGATGCCTACGCGTGACCCCTGTCAACCAAAGAATAGAAGATTTTCCCTTTTCAGGTTGTTTCACTTGATTATCAGAGATGATCAACTTCGACTCCAGACCTACAAATTATGTCATGACCCATCCAAATTATCTTGCGACCCTCTGGGGGGTCCCAACTCCCAGGTTGAGAACCACTGGTCTAAATAGTATTTGGGGCCCTGGATATGAACAAGGTGGTGAATCCCTACATAGACCTGTTCCCTTGCTGGTCCAGTTATCAGCGCTTACCTCTTGGCATAAAGGTTTGCCGTCGCTGAATGACCAGCATCATTTCAAAGCTGCTGATTACTAACAATGTCTGATGCTGTTCCCCCAAAATCAGCATTGGTCACCACAACCCTGACACCTAATTGGGCTCACTTTAACTAAACCAATATTCCTCTGGCACAGTCATGAGGTTAGTGAGGCCCAAACTCCTGGCAGGATATTGCAGGGTGTCCAGCTGTGTGTACAGGTCCTCAAAAAGCCTTAAAAAAACCCTTAATTTTAATTGTCTAGATAATTGCCTTAGAGTGTTTTCACCAAGTCCTACTTGTCTAGTAAGTTATGAAGGTATTAAGGATTTCATTCCAAAACACTAGAGAATAATGTGGCTCCCTGAAAACCTATCTGTCAATATTTCAAAATCACATATGATTTTGTCCTCAAGAACACTATTTTGTAACCAAAGGTCTTATGATGACCCATAACTTAAATAGTAACCTGCTTTACATTTATGCCAAGTATGATTTTGTAAGAGCTAGAGTCAGTTTTTTCAAACAGTTGATACATCAGTTTGGAATGAAAATCTTCATATCAGTGGAGTCACACTGAACCATATTTTGATATTTTGATAGGTCTGTTTAATTTTGTGGTAAAAATTGTGTTAATGTTTTTAACTGGTGTCAAAAACGTTTTTAAAAGGCTTAAAACTGCAGACACAGTATATAAGACAGTGTCAAAAAAGGTTAGGTCGGCTTTCGACCAGTAGATGGCACAATTGCTAACGATATAGCTGCCATAGCGCCCATACTGTTTGAACACCTGTGTCTACAGAGGTTAGAGAACAGCTCATATCTAACCTGATAATCAGCTGCAGTCAATCACTATCAAACTCAATCACCCCAGCGTTGTGACACACCACAGTCAGCCCAGGTCGTCTAACCGGTGCAGTCATGCTGATAAGACCTAAGTGCCGATAAATCTGCTAATTATAAACCTATTTTTCCTGGATGTTCTTGTTTAGAGCCTTTGGCAAAGTATGATTGTTCAAGAGCCTGAAGTAGTCACAGTATGTACATTACACAATCACTACAGATGCAGCAAGGCCTTTGCCAAGGTAGACGCTCAGTAGTGTTGGGCCAGCTCCTGGTGTGTTGACTGTGAGAAGCGGCTTATTCGAACGATCTCGCTCAATGAGCCTTGAAAATGAAGACAATGATTTTCAGGGCCATTTTGGGACCGGCAAATGTCTGAGACTCATTTCGGGTAAGCCACATCAAAGTTGAAGGAAAATATAACTTTTCCTCCCTGGTGCGGACACAGAGGCCTGGCTGCATGAGCGCTGGGGTTTGGGTAGGATGACATGTGGCAAAGCTTTGATCTAACAAGCCACAGGATTTGACAGTAAGATTTGGTTCTAGATGATGACTTTATGACTTGGCCTTAATGATGGTGGGTCTGCAAACAGAGATTACAATAATGTAGTTTACAATCCCTGAAGACATCCTGACAGACATACTCAAACATTGTGGGATTCAGATTTAACAAAAAACGTATCCCAAGATTGGAAAATTAATGGACCTCTGCACATGTGTGAAATCACACTGCCACCACAAAACAAAACTAAACAAAATCTAAAGTCTGTAGAGTTTAAAGCTAATCATCACTTCCACATTCCATGGGATATAGGCAGGGCAGGGAACTGATGTTTATATCTTCAGGCCACAGTGGCTGGTAAATCCCCAAATTGACTAGTTATGTGCCGTTTTACCTTCATCTGACAGTACTCAGTGTAGAAAGACAGGAAAGGTTTACAGAGTGAGAAACGGGGCGACAACGTGCGACAAAGGTCCCAGGCTAAACTCAAACCCATTGCCTTGCCTTACGCAACTGAGCCCCCAGAATGCCTGGACCTGCAAAATTTAAACTTGCTGTAAGTGTTGGTTGATTATCTGTCTGTGGCCGGTAGATTAGGGCTGAACAATTAGTCAAAATTTTATCGAAATCGCAATATGGCCTACTGCAATTTTCAAATCGCAGGAGGCGCAACATTTGTTAAAGGTGAAATGTGTCAAAATACCATTTTAAATTAAATATTGTCGTGCTGCAGAGATGTCCTGGCCCACACATCATATTCTACAGACTTAAGAAACCATCTTTGTTTGGTACAGATCCCCGCAAAAATCACACCATAATCATTTTAATACGTTGTTCAATGAAAATGAGAATAATTATGTCAAAATTATCATTCCTTATTGCAATATCAGTCAAAATAATCGCAATTAGATATTTTTTCAAAATCGTTCAGCCCTACGGTAGAGTGGATAAACTTATTAGCCACAGCAAACATTTAGCCACAACAATACCAGCATTTGGTTGAGGCTCATGTTTAAGTGACAATTTGCAAAGTAAAAGATTGTAGCCGTTCTCCCATAGCTCTGATGCAGAATTCTTTATTGTCTCAAAAAACAACGTGTCAGCGTATAAAAGCAAAATGTCTGTCAACTCCCTTAAATACAAGACAGGTATCAATCATTAGACCACAGGTGATAGTAGTAGTTAAAACAATAGAGAGGCAATTCTAGAACATTATCAATACAAAATTGTTCTAGAATTGCCTCTCTATTGTTTTTATTGAGGTTACTTTGGGTGGTACCTCTGCATGTTCTATTTCTATGTCTAGTACTCTCTACTAATTAGTCTATGGGTACTACCACCTGTGTTCTAATGATTATTGATGCCTGATGGGAGTGGACAGTGACATTTTGCTTTATACCCTGATGAAGACAGTGTTGCTGTCGAAACGTTGTTTTTTTTAAAGACAACAAAGAACTCTGCATCGGAGCTATGGGAGTGCGGCTACAATTTTTTACTTTGAAGTTTTGTTCCTGTGATCCGGCACCCCACTAATACTGGTGTGCCTTTCAATCTATATTTTTTTTTAAGTTACAATTTGCAACATTTCCATATAAATAAATGTCAGTTTTGTTACTCGGGTGTCTGGTAGGTCTTTACCGGGACGAATCCTCTGCTGCACAGGAAGTTATGTGTTCAACGTTTCCGGCAGCAGCAACAACGGTTTGCTCGGAATAAATAGAAGAAATAGGTAGTTAGCATGAGCAGGGAACAGGCAAAGAAAATGTGGTACCTATAACTCAAACTTCATCGATAGAAAATCCAAGGAAAAAAAAACGTCACAGTACCGCGCACACAGTGACTGCCAAGTGATGTCTGGGAAGCGCAGTGCAGAAACACCACAGCACTGACCGCTTGGCACCAAAGATGTCGCCAAAATCCAAAAAAACTGAGAATAAAACTGAGACTTTCCAGCCCTGGCTGTAGGCAGAGCGCTCTCTCCTTGACTGACTGTCTGCTCTTCACTTCTCCTCCAGAGCAGGGAGTTGGCCCGCCAGCTGGTGGAGCTTGGCTACAAGGGAGGCAATGTCCTGAGCAAGAGGAAATTCGAGGCAAGGAAAGCAGCTGCCGAGGCTGCAGAGGCAGCAGAGGCCAACGCTCTGTCCAACAAGACGATGTGAGTTCACTTCGCACCACGCTCTCCGAGGTGTCTGTGTGTCTGTCTGTCAGGGGCGGGAAATTAACACCAGCCACAGGACAGGTCAAACGTTATTGTTACGTTCTGTGTGTTCATCCTGTTAACTTCTCATCTACGGTGGAGGAACAGTAGTTTAGGTTAAGCTGTCTGCAGCCTTCACCGCATTTGTTACAGTGTGAGCTGGTTTCTGCACCGGTTTCCTGTACTGGTGTTGTGGTGCCGCTGCCTCAGCCACTTCCACTTCCTGCTACTGTGATTTTCAATGGACTGTGTGGGTCCAACGTTTTAGAACAGAATTTGGCCAAATAGCATTTTTATTGATAGAAGAGAACATAGTGGCGGCATTTAGGAGAGATATTTCCTGTTTGGGAGACCGGATCTACTTTTATTCTTAAATACTCATTTTAGTGTAAAGCAAGAATTTGCTTTATTGTCTTAAAAGCGGGATCTATTGTTGAATCTGTTCACAAACGTGTTGAATGTCAGTTTTCAGGCTTTTTTTTTTTTTTCGTGGCCTCATTCAAATGAATGGGAGGTAAAAATCTGAACGCTACAAACTCTACAAAATAACCCCTATGTTAAAACTAAGTGGAATATTGCTTTAAGTCAATCCTCAGGCCAGTTTTATTCAAATGTTTTTCTCAAAGTGTCATTGAGCAAGGGTGCTGCTCTGTAGCTGACCCTGACCTCTGACCTCCCTGCTTATGGTTGGAGACGTTTAATTCCTATAATAGTGTATGTGTGTCCGTCAACACCCATGTGTCCTTGAGCAACACAGTGAACCGCTTTCTGCTCACTGTAAGTCGCTGGATGAGAGCGTCAGCTAAATGTGAAGATGTAAAACGTGAAACTAGTTAAACTTGGTGCGCAATTTCTTTTTGATCTTGATCTTTATTTAGATGCAGAATTCCTGTCTTCCTCCTGCCATGAAAATTGGAGGCAGTAGTGGAATCTATAGAGGAAGATTTTGGATGCATTTTTGTGCAAGTTCTGCTTTGTGACAAATCGGGACATTTTACATTTTGTGGTGTGCTTGAATTTCACAAAACACAGAGGTTGGGGTTAATCCATCAGTTACATGAGGCCCCTGCATAATACTAGTCCCGAGCGAATAGGGCTTTTATTTGAACAAGGCCTGCCCGTATATCTAAATTCAAGTCTAGAAACTCAACATCAAGAAGGCAAATGACAAACTACAAACAACACTATAAACTGCCCCTCCCGAGTAAAGTGATCACAGAGATGTTGTTCTCATTCCTGATAAAGCCTTGCGGTTGTATCTCGTTTGATGACAAGCCAGAACAGACTCCTGATAAGACCCTTCACCGGCACACACACACACACAGGTTTTGGAGGTATCCAAACATTTACCTGATAGGTGTTGAATTTGATTGAACTCTCAGATGCTTATCCAAAGGTGCAGATGTCTAGCCGTTGTTTTATTCCCCTCCCAACTTCTCTGAACATCAGTGACACTGGTGTAATGGGAGCCAACACACCTGCAGTTACAGTGATATTAGGCCACAAAGCCTTTCATCTTGTCCTAACAGGATCCAGGGAAATGTTGCAAAGGAACACTGGGACGTTATATCCACAGTTAGCCCGCTCCTTTTCCCAGCGCTGTGTCCATGTGGAGAATGTTACGAAGCCTGGCGTCCTGAAACGTGTGGCCCAGAGCCCCTAAATTCGACTGGTGCACAGTATCAGCTATTTCACGTTGATGACATCTTATCTTACAGAATGATTTTGACATATATTTACCGAAACCGTTACCAAACCAGATTAGCACCTAGCAATGCACAACTAAATGCATGGAATTTTGTCGAAGCCAGGCACATCTGTTGAAAATGAATGTCAACACCATATGTGTAATAAGGGAGCGTAGACTTTTCCCTTTTGGCTTCTTCTTCAGCCCGTCATTTTGAATACTAAGGCACCTGTTCTTGAAACATGGAGGGAATAAATTAAAGATTTGGTTCACATACAAAGTAAAGCTCCTACCCTTCTTGGCTCTACTTTTAAGTGATTTTCCCATTATCATTTACAGTGTAGCTTGCCTTTTAATCAGCGCTCTGCAGCGGAGAGCTTGATTAATAAGTGGACATTGCTGGGAAAGGCATCACTCGTAGCTGTTTTACAGTCTGTTTTTGAATCCTCTCCAAGGTAATTAACCAATAATGTTGATGTTATTTCTAAAGAGAAACACTTTAAATTGGCCGTGAGCCTGTTCTAGGTAAGCGACAGCCTGTAGTAAATTAATTTAGAGATATTTTTTATATTGAAATTTACCCCAAAATATTCCTCTGATACCATGTGCTGTTTTTCTCACACTTTCATCACACATTCTGAGACTAAAATGTAGTTAAAGAATATTGTTTTTTGCAGATTTCACATGCAGTTTGAATTATTGCTGCAAGGCCAGCGACCTGTAGGCGAATATAAGCCAGCGCGGGATATATATATATATATATGTATCACATACTTTTTAAATGGTGCTTTTGAACTAATTAACAGGGTCTACATATCACTTTCCCACACATGGCTATTTGACATCTTGAAAAAGACCTTGACAAGACAGAAAAAAAACACACAGCACCTACAGACCTTTTCCATCAAAAGTGGCAAGCTTCAGCTGTGTCTCCCTCACTGTTTAAATGCAGATTGCTCTTTCCTCTGTGGTTTTCTGATTGGATTTAAACCAATCTGACCCCCTGACCTCCTGTTGTGGTCACACTGTGAAAACACAGGCCCAGGATGCAATGTACCACCTGCAAAGGGGTTGAGCACAATCACCGCAGTGTTCTGAAAAAAACTAGTGTTGCTGCACAAATTGGCAGCTGAACGGTAAACAATCTGACTGAAGATTTTGTTCAGCTAACAAAGCAAATTTTTCTGCGACACCAAATTACCGAAGTGATGTTATCGAATAACGTTGCAACTGGATTTGCATTCATTTGGGTCTCCTTTCAACAAATGGTAATGTTTGTTTCAAAAACTGTGTGTGTATCTGTGAGGGAGGGAGGGGGGGGGGGGGGGTTATAGTCCACCAAAGATTTTAGCACCTGCAGGGCTGTCAACTCATGGCACTGGGTAGCCATGCTGTTTCGGGAATGCCTTTTGCCTTCTCTGTAGGCCTTAACCTATGTCTCCCAAGGCATGTCTTTTTTCACCGCTCTGTCACTGCTCTATGTGTTTTTTTCCCTTCCTTTCTCTTCTTTTCAACCTCCCTGTGCTCTCTTGGAGACCTTTAGTGCCTGCAGGTGTATAAATAGAGCTGTTTTCAATTAAGGGCTAACCTCGCCTGTAGCGTGCATCTGATCAATGAATGCCCCTGCACCTGTGGTAATAAAATACCAAGGGAGTGGAGATAGTGCCGTGAATGCTAATCAGATGTTGCCCTGTTGTTGCCCTGTCTCATTCTTAAGGACAACACACTTCTCCTGACAGCTTGGCTGTGAAAGGGGGCTTTGCCAGCACATCACAAAAGACCAAACAAAAGAACTGGTGCTCTCATCAGACTTTGGTGAAATTCAATACGTGATTGAAAAAGAAAACTTGAATGAATGGGATGCTTAGTCAGTTGTGCGGTTGTTGGGTTAGGGTGAAGCCTATTCCAAAAGGCTAGAGTCAAGATCAACAGTCACCTCAGAAAATGAACATTTAGTGTTTATTCCTATATGCCAGAAGAGAGAATACAAATTAGGCTTTGCATGTTCATTTGTTTCAAAGCCTTAGACTTTATTTAGTCAGTTTCATACCGTGAGTACTTCAGGACATGTTTTGAATTTAGCAGGATAAAAATGTCTTGCTCATATTATTGCATATTCTTAACCACATATCCTCCTAAACCTGTCAGATGAAGGAAATTGTGTTCTCTTCAAAGCAAACAAAAAATAAACTTTCATTGCTCCGGCCATATATTTGAGGTCTGCACACATGATAGTAACCCATTTTATCTTGGACAAGCAGAACATGACTTTTAATATTATAAACCCGGAGACAAGCCAGAAGACGAGGGGCGCATTGCTGAGTAGACCTGAGGCCTCAGTTTCCTCTCGGCTCCGGCTCTGGCTCGGGCCCAGGAGTCCGTGTCAGCAGATGCCCTGACCTCGCGTGCTCGTGGCAGCCCTCTGAGGTTTCCATCAGGCTCCCCTCGATCGCCCCACGGCCCAAACCACAGCCACGCTCATTGTCCATTGTGCTGCTACGTTTTTACAGTCCGCCTCGAGAGTTCTCCGCTCTCTACTCGATATTAAAAGTGAGCCATCACTTACTGTGCCAAGCAAAACCAGTGCCACGAACATGCACGTACAGTGAATAGATTTCAGCGCGAATCCAACCTCCAGATGCTTAGCGAAAATAAGATTGTGGATGTGACTGACATGAGAAGCCTCACAAACTGATCCTGGACTCATTTTTACTGAGCCAAGCCCCCGCCACTCTCCACCACCGCCGCTCTGGCACGGGCCTCAGGCTATGAGGTTTTGCAGTCTCCATTACATGTGCTGTCAAGCCAATTGCCTCCCCTGCACTTTGTGATTTTGGACGGGTGTGTGACTCTGGAGCTCTCCCTGCGAGCTCTGTCCAGAGACACACATCCTGCCAGGCTCAAGCCAGCCACCACATCCCATCCACGCAGCACATAGATCAACTTATGCCACTTTTGGACTAGCCAGTGCAGCAGCGAATGTATGACAAGCTGCCGTTTGACCTGGATGTTTTCAGATCTCAGAAGTCATCCCATATTTCATAGTAATAAGGTGATTACTGCAATAACTGTCTTCTTTCATTGGCTACATTTGGCATGTGAGAGGCCAACAAAATATTATGACCTATTTTTAATCAAAAGGCCAATTCAAGTCAGAACCAAATGGTAGCTCATGCATTTTGTTCAAAGACTGGTTGTACAAAAGTCACGGTTTGGTATGTACCTCCATGCTGGGGTCACGGTTCTGTATGCTTTCGGTACTGCGGAGGAGAAATGTTAATTCATAACATTTCTCTTCATAAATCTTCACTTTTCATTTATTAGATTAGAGGGGTTTCCACTGTGCCAGATGGATAGCTAGCTAATGGAGAAGGCTGCACCTGTTCATCTCTATGGACTTGCTTGGGAGTATTATGATTATAAACAAAATGTAATGTACAGCTTTGCCTATTAGAGTACAAATGACATCAGTTGTTTGAAGCAAGTGTCTAATTGGAGCAAATTCATCTGTCTGTGTTTCAGTGTGGAAACTGGCTACCATAAAATAAGTGGGATTTATGACTTTTCATTTTCTCCGATAGTGATTTCTGATGGATCAGTCAGTCCCTTAGGGAGTTTTCCACAGGTCAAAGTTCTACTTGTCCCATTTATTACTATAAAATGATATTCACAGTTCATTATATACAGCAGCAAAATGACAAAAAAAAAATAAAGAACAAAAGAGTAAATTGAAAATTAAAAAAATTCAATCAATTTGAAATGTATTATTTTTAACAACTCCAAAAGTTGTTGCAGTTGTTGCACTTACTTAATAACCAACTAATCAAAGACTTTTGTAAATGTAACCAGCAGTGACATGGAAAAAAACAAATAAAACCACAGTGGAAATTCATGAGACTGTCTCTCCATTCATCTGTTTTGCACACATACATTAATCAGATCTGATGATGGTTCTGCCGACTCTTGTCCTGGGACATTAATTGTATAAAAATATAATAAAATCTACTTTACAAAATCTGACATTTCTCAGGATATTCCGCATTTTTGCCTGAAAGAAGAGCGAGATCACTGAAAGAAGTTTTCAAAAAAAGTACTATATTGAAAGATGAGTTTCTTAATGACAACTGCTTTCTGCTCAACTCACTGACAAGACGCTCTCCATTTGCATCACTCATCTTGAAGGCCAAACTAGGGCACTGCAAAGTGAAGGAGTCATGGGCCGATCCCAGAAACTTCACACAATCATGGGCAGACCCCAGAAACTTCACACAAACACTTGTTATGATCATGTTGGCATGACATACCAATTGAATTTTCATGGAATTTTTTCTTTCTTTCCCTATTCCTATAAATTTGGTCTTTTGCCCTGATGGTCATGTGCATACAGCTGATGGCACACAATTTGGGAAAGTACACAAGATGCTGATGTAGCACCTGTTGCTAGGATATAGAGGGCGCATGCTACCTAAAAAAAAAAAAATAGAGGGATGTTTGCTGTGCATTCTGGCTCTGCAAATCATCATTCTAGAGATGGCAAAGCTCAGTGATGTTAAACTCAGCACATTTAAAGCCTGTTAGTACCTTCTCCTTTGACGATTCCTTAAAAACTCACATAAATAGGAAGACACATCTCGGTTAGCTGTGGAGAGCCGTCAAATTGCTTTAAATACCATTCCGATTGATCAGAGGCCAATTCATTTGCTTCAAGTTTAATATAGATAAATCAACAGATATAATATATCTGTTGATGGTTGAAAGGGTTATTGATCAATACCAATGACTCAACAATTACTTAACCAAGTACTGATATTTCTGGCTTTCAAAACTCACTTTCCAGCCCCTATCTTCCGAACCCCTCCTCTACCTACTCACATTTTCAACTGACTTGTGTGGGAGGAGTGATGTTCTGTTGATGTTGTTGAATTTCCTACTGGTTGCAGATAAAAGATGAAAAAGGTCATAGATTACTTAATACCACTTATACTGTGTTAACCACATACTCAAAATTGCCTTTGCAGTATTAGTGGAAATCATGGCAACATTTATGGCATATTAGACAGAAATATGTGTATATTTTATTAAATTGTTGCTGTTGCTAGAGTCTTCATACTAAGCCAGAGGACCATAGGCCTCTGCCCTGTAAGATTTTGTGCCAGAGCAAAGATTCTGCGCTGACTACCAGGGCTACTGAGCATTAAGAGCAATGGGGACCACTTTGATGGCTGACTGAAACCCTTTGAAGATAGACATCTTTTTCTTTTTTTTCCCGTCATCCCACTGTTTTATTCATAGCTGCATCAAGCCAGGCATGACTCTGATCTTTGTGTCTTGAGTCAGCACAGGGAGGGATCGCATCTCCCCAAGAAAACAACCACAGCATTAGGATGTGAGCAATTATGTGTGAGCAAAGACGTGTTACAGAGCCAGGCACAAATGATACTCTCTGGGCCTGTTTTCATTAGCTTCACAAGAGAATGCTACCATTTGCATTATTTATTTTCCTTAGGCTGTTTTCTGTGTGCTATCAGAGATAAATGCAAAATGTGGATACATACATTTTTTATTTCCCAGTTTCATGTAACTCTTAATTTAGACACTGAGTAGGGTTTGTTTAAAGGGATAATGTAATATATTGACATTTATTCCATTATCTTTCTTCAAGAAGAATTTGTCACATTGTAGGGAAAAACACATTTTGTCAGTTAATGAAGTATTCATAACTACAGGACATATGGGTTTACAGATACAGACCAGAGATAAAAACATGTTGAATCATGAAACATATACAAACATCAACTAACTCAAGTGGTCTAAATTAGTCCACTCCCCATCAACAACTCAAAACACAAGTTAGCAAGAATATATAGATCACTGTCTGCAGTTTACAACATCTTGGCCCACTAGTCATCAAAATATGTGACTAATAATAGCCTTCCTCCTGCTGTGGCACAAAAACCCGGGAGCTTTAGATCCTGGGCCTCAAGCCTTGAACTTAAGCACCAGTGGCAAAATTTCTTAGAAACATTAGTCCTAGGCATATTTCCATAATTACCAATATATGGCAGAAGTCCTCAGTTTTTTCCCCACATTTGTCACATTCTGTATTGACACAGTTTAGTTAACTAAAGAACTGTTAGTGTTCCTCATTCAAACTGGCATGAAGCACCCAACTCTTACTAGATGTCCCAGAGTCCTAAAAATCGTGAGATGTTTTGAGTTTGAGATTCTTAGGTCAAGGTGTTTCCAGCAGCCCTCCAGATTGGTAGCTATGGTAGTTTCTTAACCCACAGATTTTCTTCTGCACAATGAGTAAGTCAGAGTTTCAGATTATGTTTTATGTTTGATCCCTTTGGGGACCCTCCTGTAAATTTGGACTGAAAGGGAAAACAAATCAATTGCCCAGCTGTTATTGGCCTCTTGTCACTCATTACATTTGGCGAAATCAATAGAAATAACATGGTGGATGAGAGGGTTTTTCATAGTTTAGCCACTCCCCTTAATGTGCCATGGTGAAAGCTAAGGCAAGCTCAAACAAAAGACGCACTCAGGAGTGGTGTCTCCTTTCGTGATTTAATGGAAACATCTGCTTGATGTTGTTGTTTCTGGTCACCATTTCCTCTTTTAGATGCAATGGTCCTGGAGGCACTGCTTCATCTATATCTCCATCCTATGGATGCTGTGGCTGTCACACTAAACCACTTTCATTATTTTTCCACAGTGACTTCAATGCTGTGGAAAAATAAAGAAAGTGGTTTATAATAAGCTGTTGCAGCAATTAGTGACTTGCCAAGGATGGGATTTGTTCAGCTTTATCTCTCACATCCTTTACCCATGGGCTCAAAAGGTCTCTGATGTTTGATTACCCGCGATAGAAACCGCCCCCACTCCCCCCTGCTTAGTTCCCCCTGCCCTGATGCAGGGGTGGAAGTGGTTTTCACATTATATAGCTCTCGCTATAAAGCTACCAGGCCGCGCTGTCATCTTCTGCTTTGTAGTTGAGAGTGCTGTAAACAGAGGATGCGTATGATGGATTCTGCAGTAAGGTACTGTCTGGAGCAGAAGCCCGTCCCTCTGCAGGACTCACTGTGTGGAACCTGGCCAAAACCCCCAACACATAGGTTCATTATTGCCACCTTGTTTGCATTCATTGAGGAGTGTGAACTTGACTTGAGTTTTGAACAAGAAAGAGCCGAGTTCCACATACTGAATAAATAAATCTAACAGATTACAAAACCGCAAATAAGGCATAGGCCTGTGTGAATTTTATTGTTTACTAAGGAAATGGTTCATGGAGTTGAAGAAGACTTTTAAGTGATTTTGTGATAGCCTACATGTTGCTTTGCATTAAATTGTTGGCTAATAAACTGATGAGGAAGAAACCACACTGTCAACACGTGCAACCCAGACAGCCGTTGGGGGATGAGGTCTTCTTGTTCTCTCATACTAGGACTTTAACTGACTAGATTTTTTTTTTTTTACTTTGATGTTGTCTGTTAGCTGCATCCAAATCTACACATCAAATTTCACTTTGCAGTCAAACATTGAAACGATCTGCCTTCAATACGAGCCGACATGCATCTGAATCATTGCAATATTACTATCACATTATCATTGAATCGGGCAAAGCTGTACTTTAGCTGCCAGCAACTGCAGGTTTTGTTTGCAAATAGAATACATCTAATTTGGCCCCCTATGAATTCAGTGTTTAAAGGATGACAATGATTTGCTTGATCCACATTCAAAAACACATACTTCTATGGCAGGAATGCAATGTACAACCTCCCCAACCCCCAAAAGCCAGGGTGGCCACAATACACAAAGAGGGCTCAGGTAGAATATCATGTGTAGCACATGTGTAACTGATACATTCAGCTCATTGTAATCAGAGGTGACAGAGGATTTTAGAAAAAGCCCAAAATAAAGTAAATTGTCATGCTGTGTGGAATTTCCCTTGACGTCCACCAGCCCAAAATAATATTTTCCATAAGATTCATTTTCCCAAGCACTCTCAGGAAAAATATGCTGGTACAGTATGTGTTGATTCTCGAGAAATCACTGTATTATTGAAAGTTCCCATCTGCCATACTGTTGAAAGGTACAGGCTAATGAAAGCTTCAATCTGTTAATCTGTCTCGAGAATAAAAGAAGAAATTATTTCAAAGCACAACATCTGTTACCCGTCATGAAATCAAAATCTCTCAGAAAACCACCATTTAGCCAACTGCCGAATATTTATTTGCAAAATGAAAGCCAAGAATTAAGGAGGAATGCTAACCTCCATCCCACAAAGAACTTTTTAATGACATTCCATTAATTATGCCTGGAATTGTTTGCTGTTGCAAATTTTGGCACTTGTGAAAGAGGACACACCTTGGTACAGATCAGATTTGTTTGGCAAGGGTGATGAAATTGCACAAAGTTGGAGCTTGGGGCAATGTGCTATATTGAATTTCTTAACCATTCCCTGCAGTAAATATACCTGTTCCTCTCAGCTGTGCAAACAGATAATAAAATTGACTTGGAGACCAGTAGAGAGATAAATCATTATTGAGATTGCAGGTCAATGACAGTGAGGTGAGCACAAATCATAAGGTGAAAGGATGGGAGTGTATTGGGTGGTAAACACATGAGCTGCAGTCCTTTGGATGGGAGGCAGAGTGCAAGCAAAGAGGTGCATGCAGAGTTCAACGCAGTCTCTTGAAACTGTGAAATGAACAAACTCAAACTCAGATTATGTGTTGTGGAGACAAATTATGGGAACATTACATTCCTCCACCACTAAAAGATTATGGGACAAATACCACAAACTGGATTATGTGACAATATCATGAATTGGACATGCCATTTCCACCTATTTATTAGTAAAAACGCTTTGGGTAAGGTTAAGGTTAGGGGCAGATTTAGACTACTAAAACTAAAACTTTGGTTAAGGTTAAGCAACTAAAACAATTGTAACAATTGTAATGAATTTGGTGTTATATCATGTCCAGGAAGCTACACAACCCAAACTACTAAAGTACTAACAAAGTTCAGCATCACTTTAAATGGTAAAAGCCAAACTTTCTCCAAAAAACAGGTTTTACGTTTAATGAATGTTGATTAACCTCCACATTAAGCATTTGCTTGATGAATTGGCAGTTCTTGGTGATTC
Organism: Centroberyx affinis; assembly: GCF_046629955.1. Lineage (NCBI taxonomy): Eukaryota > Metazoa > Chordata > Actinopteri > Beryciformes > Berycidae > Centroberyx > Centroberyx affinis. The sequence goes on along the minus strand of NW_027279008.1, from coordinate 115,751 downwards.
AGTAAGATCCTATTTGGAAATTTCTGGTGATGCAATAGCTCAAGGAATAATTTACAATTTGTCACATTCCCTCATTCATTAGACGCCAACTCTGCAGAGGCTTTATTCAAACCCGTGTTTATTTTTATGGGGCTAAATCTACACAATGAAATCATCTAAGCCGATAGACATTAGAAAGATACATTTCAAAACAACTGCCCGGGTTTGCAGAGTGTAGGTATTGCTGAAGAGATGCTGAACTAAATAAACTGTTTGAAACATCATTTTAGGAGGCACCAGGTCCAGCGAACAGGCCCCTGGACCAGGCTTTTGGTTGAGCACGTTTCACTCTACCGCTCTGTTTATACACATGTAAACACACTTGGTGGATCGTTGCTCAGCAGTGACAGCTGTTCACCCCCAGCAGAGCTAGATAAAATGTTACATAAACTCCAGTTTATAACGCATTGAACAACAGGTTCATAATGGCTAATGGACACATTGATGAATGTATGAGTCAGTCTTTGTCTGTTTTCATAGGTGTTTATGTCATAGTTATGTTATTTGTGGCATAGTGGAAGAGCGAGTCCATTTATCAAGTGGAAATTTCAAGGCCTCCTGACCATTACCTACTAGACTCTTCTGTACTGTAGCCATAGGCTGGTTCCCAAGACTACTACTAATTTATATACTTGAGGCTATGATGCATGCTTTTGTTTTTTCTCTTTCCATAGTTGTCTTGGACAGTGGACTTTACAAAATAATAAAGGAATGACTTAAAGCCCTTATCCATGATTGCATTATGGCATCCCATGTTGAAACACTGCCTTTATTAATCTAATGTGTTTGATTCAAGACGTTTTTTTTCCCTCAAATAAATTGACTAAGCTATTGAAGCAACGACTGGCAGTATGTGACAGTTATGCATGTGTTTTAAATGTATTTCGAGGTTGTAAAGGGTTGTTTACAATATTGAAGTAAACACTGAAGTAAAAGCAGAGTTTAGTGCATGACGTGGACCGTAGAGCAGGTCAAGAGTGGAACCTCAACAACACTAACCAAGTCTTAAAGCCCAAGTCTTAAAGACCTGGGAAACTGCACTTGAATTGCCTTTACTTTCCCCTGATGTCACAGTTGAGTGTCTTTTTAGAAATTCCTCAAGGTTTGAAAGACCAGAGAGGCCGTTTACTGGATAAAGACAGTTGACGTGTCCTAAGCAACAACTGCAGCCAGGAAGGGTGTGGATTTGCAGTTTTATCCGCAATCCCTTATTTGGACATATGACACTAAGATACATTACTTGTATCTTCATGGATAAATAGCAGGAAAAAAATAATAATAGTGATTTGACATTGTTTAAACAATGGGTCCGCTCTATTAGGGTAATATAAAATAAATAGTAATAATATAAAAGTTCTCAATTCCAAGACACAAACGATAACCAAAATATAAAGCTACTATGTCTAGCTGATGGAACAAAATGAATTACAGAGAGAGAGAGGCCAGTTTGAACAGTTCTTTACACTATCAACTGTAGAAGAAGAGACACCTTTCACCTTTTCTAATGTGACAAGGAGCCATCTTAGTCTCAATTTCAGTTTTAAAATTCTGATCCTCTCCTTTCAGTATTTTTTAAAGTGGAGGGTTTATTGTGTCTTAGATTTAGAAGTAGTTTTCTACTGTGTCTGCTTCATCTACTGTATTTTATGTAATGTATTGTGGTTCATACAAGAATGGCTCAAGTGTGGATTCTGGTAAAATGTGGTTGATAATGTGACTTTTTGTGCATTTTTGACAGTGGCATTCCTGTCTGCAGCCATAGTTACCTCAGCTTTTGGAAATAAGCAGAGCTCACCAGCTAACTGGCTAATTTGCTCGCATTTTGCTACACTCCCATAACAAAACAGTCCCACCCCTGAGGCGAAGGAGGCGTGGAGCCAACAGAGAGACATCTCCTAAGAGTTGTAGTTTTCAAAAACATTGCGCAAGGATTCATGATGCAATTTTGACAATTTTTCCAAATCCTGAAACCTAGACTTAGGAATACAAAAATATCCTAGCAGCGTTGGTATTTCCAATCAGAAGCACTGATACTCCTATGTTCACCTGCTAAATTTGATGTGCTATATGTTTTTTTGCGGTGCCGCCTTCTTTTGACTGAAAGCAATATTCAGCACGACAGCATACATACAGTGCAAAAGTAGTTTCATCTGTTAGGACAGATGCTAATGTGCTTTTCTCAACAAGCCAGCTGATGACTATTCGCATCCCTTCCTTTCTATTTTTCCACAGATTTCAGAGCCCACCTGCCTGGACCACAAGCCAAACATGAGACACTTCAAAAACATGGCTAAATCACAGCTAGCTTAATACCTGGTCATTAGCCCTAATAACCACCGTCTAATAGCCAAATTCTTGTTATCCCTCCTAAATGAGGCTTGATAAGAAATTTGTCGATGGAGGGGAAACTCAAACATGCAGCACTCCATATTTTTCGCTGAGGTATTATTCACTCTCCAAGCGTGACTGTGTGTGTTTCTTTAGCTACTGGATGGGGTAACCCCAGTCACTTGCCTCCTCAACACCTGTGTTTACTTTGGGGCCTCGGCCCCCATGATCCAGCAGCAATCCTTCACTCACTCAGAAGATGGAGTGAGCTCCCAGCCTCCAAATATGTGCTGTCCCTGCACTTTTACCACTGTGTGATTCCTCTAAGACTTTCATTATGGGGCACGGGCCAAAAGACTAGTATAAATTACATTCCTTTTTCGAATTCTAGTAAATTTGAACATTCAGATCCTGTTCTCTATTATTATAATTTTAAGCAAGGCAAGGAGCAGCAATTGGACAGTTTTCAGTGCTTGTTGCGGCAGCCGGCTTTTTACAGGGCTCCGTGGGTGGAAAGTGGATTTGGGGAGCCATTAATGCAGAGTATAAGTGAACTTGTCCTCTCCTTGACTAGTGCAGCAGAGAGAACTGGGATCAGTGATTTTGAATGTTAGGCGGTAGCTTAAAGATGAAAGAGATCTGTGACCAGAAGGTTGCTGGTTCAGATCCTCAGCCTTGCCGGGAAAATCTGTGTAGGGAAAGTGAATGAGTATCACTCCCTTCTCTCTCAACAAGTACTGGTGGAGCGGTGGTGCTGAGGTGCTCTTGAGCAAGGCACTTAACCCCAAATGACTCTAGCGCTGCTCTGTGGCCAACAGTAGAAGACTGTGGTTGTACTGGGAAGCTCCCAGGTGTGAATGTGTGTTACTATATGAATGTAAAGTTGGGTGGTGCACAAAAAGGGCAAACATCCTTCCTTGGATAAATAAAGGTTAAAAATGACTGTAATGGTGGCAGAGTTACTTAGTGTTAGAGAGACACTCCTGTAGCCATCTGTCCTGTTGAAGTGTCCTTGAGCAAGACACCTGCTCACTCACTGTAGTTCATCTGGATAGAGCATGAACTAAATGACTAAAACGTCAATAAATGTTTGGCAAAATTCTGTTCTCTCCCCTTGCATTCCTGAGCTCAGCTGTCACCCTCACCTTGGCTTGCATTGTGGTGCTACAGATGTCTCTTGCTCTATAGAGGAGGTCACATGGAGTTTATTATGGAAGATACCAGGGTGTGAAAACAACTTCTTCATCCATCAACCACAGTGGCTGGACGCTCCCAAAATTCACCTGCCATTTCACTGTTTTAGCAGACAATTTGAATGGTTGGTTACCTGCCAAAGTGGCTGTTAGAGTAGACAGCCTTGCCAGCCAGAGCCAGAAGTTACCAAGAGTTAGGTAGTGTCTGGTGCTAATTTCCCACACAGGAGGGGCCCATTACAGCTCATTATTTATCCCCTGATACTCTGAGAATTGAGGAGGTATTATCACAGTCCTGAGGATTGCATTAAGTAGGCTACTCTGGTGCAAAAAGAGGTGTCTGTGTTTCTCTTTTACAAGGAGCGTGGGAAGCCCCCTGCCCTTAGTATTTTTTTTCAGTGTTTTAATGAGTGAATATATGTCCCTGTCATGTTATATTTGATTTGAACTTCAACTACCACTGAAGTGCCTGTGAGCAAGGCACTTAAACCCCCATTTAGCTCCTGTGCAAGTGTTCAGTGTGTGAATGTGAAGCGCTGCTGAAAAAGAATTTCCCGACTTTCCCTGCATGAATAATGGTTGAGACAAATAACTGCAATTGTAAAATTTCTGTTAATTTTCTATAAAGATGAAACTAATCCAATATATAGTTAAACCTTGGTTATCCAAATCACTTGAGGATGGAGTTAGTTCACAGTAGAGAAAAGATGACTGAAATACACTGAAGCTTTTGGCCAAAGGTTATACAAAAAAATGTAATCTACGTGCACACGTACACATACAAAACTCATATTTGGGGTTGAAACACTTGCATGCGTTAACATGAAACTTCCAATAATGTCACATACAGACAACATGTAGAATTAAATCTTGTTTATGCAGATAATCCATCAGTTCAGATAGTCCAGGTTCAGATAAACAGTGGTTCTACTGCTTTGTTTGTTTTTTTTGCTGAAATTTTAACTCACTTTAATTAAAAAAACATGACCTTTCCACTTTCTCCTACTTTTATTCTTCTGTTGCTACTTGTACTTTCTTTGTAGTTTTCCCTGCACTGAAAACGGTCTAAACCACAACTGAAAGGTTTCCAGTGAGCTGTTTACTGCCTTAAAGATGTTAACTTGGTGTGGACCTGATGAATGTTTTGCACAGTAAATTCTGGATGAGTGCCAATGTTCTGTTGCTCGTGCAGCAGTGTTAACTGTACGAAACATTAGTGCCAATGTTTTGTCAGGTGTGGAGATATTAGTAGTGCGCCAAAACCATGTTCCATGGAAACTGGCCAACCTAAGTGTAAGAAGCTGTCATAATATGATAGAAAATCATTTAATCCTGATATAATTAATATTACACTGCATACTGGCTCTGCAAGTGTGATTAATTAGCAAAAGCGTCAATGACATCTGACAGTCTTCATGATTTTTTGCAGTTTTCTTTTAGAATAACAAAATGTACTTGTATCAAAAGTATCGAGGATCATTTGTGTAAAGAAACAGTATTGGGAGTATTGGGGAGTGTCCTGGTGGCCTGGCAGTGTGACAGTGTTGTAGGCTCGAGTCTGGCTCAGATCTTTCATACCCTCCTCCCTTCCCTCGCCTGTTACTCTTCATTATGCTGCCCAGTGAAGCAGAAATGCTATACAATTAGTCTGGTTTGAAAAAAACATTTGAAATTTTGTTTTTTGTTTTAGCAATGCTCTAGCATGGGTTTTTAACTACACATTGTTTTTATTTTACATTACAGGCAAATTTAGAAAATGATTTTTTTCCCCGATCAGTTTGTTATTCTATTATTATTTTTGATGTTTTTTTCTCTAATGATTTTTGATAAAATTGTTTAATTGGATAAACAGTGTTACTTACTTTCCTTACTTGCGAGAAAGCAGTTGAAACAACAACTAATAGAAACTCATGGAAAGGGAAAATCCCTCTGCTATGATTTCAAACCAAAGCCAAGTTTTACTCACTTCATCTCAACGCAGACCATTGTTCACTTAATTGTTACTAATTAGAGCAGAGATAGGAAAAAGTAGCTCGCAGCTACAGTATGTTAGAAGGTACAGAGCTTCCATAAAGAACCTTTAAGGCTTCATGTGCCTTTTTTGGGTTAAAAGAAACATTTCAAACCGTTTCAATGTTGTCTTTTCCAGGACACTGGCAAGTGCAGGAAAAGAACTCAAAGATAACTTCCTGAAAGCCCTGGCAGAGCGAGAGGAGGCCAACCGCAGTGGGAAAATGACTGTGAGTACATTATTACAGCACTCCAATTGCTACGTAATGGGATTCCCCTCAAATATTTCTGCTATTCCATTAGGACGGGAACAAAATCCATACTGTGTCAAGTTGAGTGGAAATGCCCCCCCCCCCCTCTCCCCCCACTCCAAATACCAAGAGAGCCAGCTGCCTGCCCCACTCCCATCCACAACCAGTTACCCAACTCCAGCTACCTTGCCCTAGGTGCCCTGTTCATACTGAACCACCAAGGTAGTTTCTAAAGGGGCATTACTGCATTATCTGAGGAGCTGTAAGCTAAAAGCAACATAACCAATCTGAATCAGTATTCCCAGTACATGCATGCTATTTAACCTTGCCCAGACCCCTTCCCCTAATTTTCACATCATTAACTGTATGATTACTTTTTATCTGCATATCGGACATATTTTTAAAATGGTGGAAAGTGGAAATTTTAGTGACTGAATACCAAGGTTAGCTATTTTGTGTAAACTGAGTGACCTGAATTGTTAATACTGATTGAGTGCTTGTATAAAACATGTTTTTTCTTAGTTTCTGGAAAATGTAAATGGAAGCTGTCTTGCTAAACAAAGAAATTAATTTCCTTTTTCATTTTCCATTTCATTTTATACCTGTAATTTTTAGATTGGATACATGCTAATCTCGGCAATAGGTCAGAAATGCAAGTATATTGTATATTCTCCCTTGAAAAATTACGTACATGCAAGCAGATTTAAAAAACAATCCTTCCGGGGGAGTATCATGCCCCCCTGCCTCCCGCAGCATGTCTGGGGAACTGCCCTTTTAAAGATGATCTTAGTGGCATTTCGGCTTTATTATACAGTTCACGGTGAGGAGAGACAAGAGAGATGGGAAGGACAGTGACAAAGGTCCCAGGCTGGATTCAGACCCACATCATCACAGTGAGCCACCAGGACGCCCCAGAAATGCCCTTTTGAGATTTCCCCCCCTGCCCCACTCAGAGTCTATGTGCACCACTGTGTGCAGACAGAACGTAAGGTTACGCAAACAAGGCAATATTAAATAGAATGGACCAAACAATAACAGTAGTGGGGTTGTAGTCAGTTCTGAGTCTGTGTAGAGAGCCCTAATGATAATGTGATGGAATAAACAGTAACAGTAACATGTCTTTTAAAACCAGCACTATCTTCTTACTCTTCTGGATGGTACCTATCCTGAATTCACATTTCTGTAAATTCAGGTTCAGGTTCACTATCATTTTTTCCTGTTCTTTTCAGTCTGGAACGATATGTGCTTCATTATACTGCATTTATTCCCTGGCACTCTGTATTCCATTCAGTCAGTGGATGTTTGCAGTTTCCTTGGGGTCCTCTAATAGCATATATTCATCCACGTCTGCTTGCTATTGTATATATAAGAGGAGATTTATTTATGTGTCTCTACCCCTGGGTTTACTTATCACCTCCACATCCCATACGCTTTGTCACAAAGTTTATTTATTCCCATCAATCTACCTGTGTTCAGGCATTAATGCTTTATACTAATGCATTAAACAAAACAAAACAAAAAAAACAGTACGTACTATAAAAATAGACATTGTCAAACACCTTGGGCCCCATAGGTTGTCACGCAAGCTTGTCATTGCTGAAACATTCATATACTCCACCTAGGAATGGATATGAAAACAGAGATATCTAAAGGTGTTAATCAGTAGCATGAATATTATCAGAAAAAAGTGCAAAACATTCTATAGTTTCTGTATTCACAAGTGGAAGCTTGTGTTAGTGCAATTTTAAAATTCCTCCATCTACAGAACCTGTATTCATAAATTAAGAAAAGTGCTGATCTGAGGAAAGCTTGGCCCTGATTGGCCCTGCCAATAATTGTGATGCATTTCAAGCTTTTTTCAAGCAATTTTCTGTGCATACAATATGGCTAGAGAACATTTTGACCAAAATGTGGCTCAAAAGGTGCCATTAACTCTACTGTACTGTAGTTTCTCAGCAGGGCGCATAGCTCACAACCTCTGCAACAGCAAAGGAATTTGCTAGCAAAGATTAAGATACAAAAAAAAACAAAGACAGTGGCTTTAAGCTGACAGTGGCCCCAAATGCAACTTTGTTTCATTTTTACTCCATTAGTTCAATGGTAAAAAAGAGAGAATGACCAAGAAGACAAACAATGACCTGGATGATATTTTCCACATTTTAGGCATTTACAGTAGCTGATGCTCTGATCCAGAGCAACTTACAGTGAGTGAGCAGGTTGGGATTCAGTGTCACACAGTGACGCTTTAGGCTACACCTGGCATTAATAATGTGTCTTCACTGATTGGATAGCAATCCGAACGCACTTATCTATATAGAAATCCAGGTGTAAATGCACCCAAGATGTATTGGGGTTGGATTAAAATCTGATTGCTTAAAACACTTTGGGAGGTGGTTTGAGATGGCATTGTGGCCGTAAATTGGCCAAGTATAAATGGAAATGTTTCTTCAAGCCACATACGTAATCTCTACTCCCAAAACATTACATCCCCAGCCGGAAAGAGAAGTAGCACACAGTTTTGTTTTGATGTGAGCGGAGCTGAGCTGAGCTGAGGAAGCAAACAGGATCAGGCTACAGGCAAAAACTTCTACCATTGGTTAGATATGGATGAGATTTACAGCAGAGTACAAATGAAACATGTTGTTTACTGTCATTGGTGATGGAATTGGCATATTGCAGGGGAAAGTGCGGTGGGCAATCGGTTTTCTGTCTGGCTGCCGAAGACACATTTTTGATAACAAATGTAAATGTAATGTGAAATTGCATCTGGAAATTGCATCCGGATACAATCATATGAAATGCCAGGTGTAAATGGGGTTAATGTGACTGTTGTGGGAACTGAACCTGCGACTTTTTGGTTATGGGAAATGGGTTAGGGTTAGGGTTAATTCTTATCTCTTATATCCTATTTTTTTTGTTATTTTGGTGACATCGTTGGTGACATCTTTGGTGCTAAACTGTCATTGCTGTGGTGTTTTTGCACTGCACCTCCCAGAGACCACTTGACTATCAAAACAGTATGACCTACTGTGACGTCATTTTCCTTTAATTATCTGCTGATGAAGTTTGAGTTTCCATAGTTTCCTTTCTTTGTTCAGCCAATGGTGGCTATCACTGGTCATGCTACCTATCAAGTTCCACAGTTCCTCTTCTATTTATTCCAAACAAGGTTGTTGCCGTTGCCGGAAACATAAAACACATCACTTCTTGTGCACCAGAGGATTTTTCCTGGAAAAGACCGGCAGCGGGTGTTTAGAGCAGCAAATGGTTATAGGTTAAATTAAATCACGACTGTTATGTCAGTCGGTGATGGAGAGTGGCAAAACGGACATTTAGTTTTCTGAAAGTACTGCAAACACATTGTTTGGGTTTCCTCTGTATTGTTCTGTTATTGCTTGCTGCCACATCAGTCTGGTGGCTTTAGTCAGCCTAGCTGTATAAGTGGGCCTGAGGGGCCAGACGGAGAGGTGCTCGCCCAATAGGCGAAGCCTGCACGCTAAATGAAACTTGGACGAAGAGGCACCAGGGAGAGGATTTAACCTCTATTGTCAGGCTGACTATTTATTATGACTACAAGCATTACTCTTCACACCATTCTCCGGCCCCATTCGACACAGCTAGAATATGAGAACATTTGACGAATGGAATGTGAAACATTTCAGAAGATGAGGGATTGCGCATGGCATTATTCTGCAAGGAGAGTTAGTGCTAATAGGCTTCGAATGATTCATCCAAAACGGTGGGGGTAGAGTGCAGAGAAAAGGGGTTTTGTTTGACCTCCCCTTACCTGCCCCTGTGGGATTTGCAATTATGAGATCACATGAAGTGCATGGAGGGGAGTAGAGGTAGTAACACCAGAAACAGATTTTTCCCACTGGATGTTGACTGTGTAAACAATCCCATGCAGAAGCCCCCACTCTGGCTTTTCAGCCCTTCATAACCTAGGCCAGTAGAGAGACATCGGCTACAGCTTGTTCCTTTCAAAGAAACCTCTGTAAGTGAAAAATCAAGTAGTGTCTAATACCTAGAGCAAGAAAAAACATGAACAAAATATCATGTTGTGTATCACCAACAATGTTATGCTGACATGATCTCCCCCCACCTCTTTTTATTTTTCCTCACTAAAGTGCTTCCTCTGCTGAAAAACTGCGCTGGGAAAATGTTTATTTTCCTCCGAGCCGCTCTCTGTTTAAAATCGAACCCACATTTGAGCACTTAATACCTCTTCTCTTTGAAACTGTTTGAGTAACAGGTAATCTTAATACAGTTTGACGAGGCTTGACCTCTTTGGTATGTTTACATTACTCAAATATATTCCAGCCAACATTTGCCCATGTGTGGGCATATGCAAGATTTGTTGTATGTAGTTTGATACATGCCATATATTCTCATTGTGGATAATCATTAATACTTTATTTTATGATTATGGTATGAATGTAATTTTAATTTATCTGATATCCAATGAGCCTTCTGATGTGTAATATTTGGGTTTATGGAGTCATTCGATAATATTAGTTTACGCCCTATTTTCTGCTTTGCTTGATTCTAATGTTTGTCCCCATGTTTCGAGTTTTTTTCTTGCCTGCGCCCGTTTGGTATTTTGGTGACTTGGCATGAACATGACTATGCCTAAGTGGAAGGAGAGGCACAGTAGGGGGTGTGTAAGTAACAATCAAGATTGGGGGCGCCCTGGTGGCTCAACCATGCACTGCTTTTAAATGGGATGAGAAGAGCTGATTTAATTGGCCATGACTGACTGGTGTGCTAGCACCTGTGGTCACAAAATTCCCAGAAATCTGTTGGTCATGCCCGCGTTAGCTTGTGCCACCACCTACATCTGCACCTTGATTCATGAAAATAGGCCCCCTAGTCTTGTTGTTCCTGCATCTGTGAAGTAGTAAGAATTCGAACATGGATTCGGATAAGGCTCATTTTTGTTAGTGCACTGTATCTGAGCTTTTGGTAGAACTAAGTCCTTGTTGTCTATCTCAACAAAACACGGTTCAGATTTTTTCACCAGGTCCTCCGTTGGGCCTAAAATCCTCTTTATGAAAGTGTCCAGTTACCCACGTTAATCTTCGATAAGGTTCAATAATAAGACCACCCAGTGGCGTAAGGTATCATGCACACCATTCAGCTTGAGCTGTCCTGATGGACTGTAGAAACACACGACTCAGAGAGGGCACAGCGTGAGGAGCCCCTACTGGCCTCACTCCTCAAACCTCAGGATCAGTCCACTAACACATTCCAGGTCCTCATGTCCCCTTGGTCAGTTACAAGGCTTTTCCCAAACTCTGATGGAAGGCAGCCCCTGTTCTTCACATGCTATTCACTTTTGGTGCATTATTTTTATCTTGTTTTTTGTATCTTGTTTATCTTGTTTTTAAGCAGACCCACCACTCCTGGAAAAAAAATGCAGTCATTTTTAAGATTTCTTTGCTAGCTGGTTGGATTTGAGATCAAAGTCCATATTATAAAGTAGGTCAGGGTTCTCTTCCGAGAATCAAAATCTTAAGCAAACACAAATTGCCTTATTCACATTATTTCAATTTAAACCAATCTTTGTTGTAAATTCAACCAGTGTTGACTGACTCAGTCTCAAATATCACTCAGCTAATTCATCATGAGGGATTCATCATTGTTGTGAACGATTGTAAGGACACAGAACATCATCCATTTTAGGTGTACAAAAGAAGAGGAAAAGAAAATACTTAAAGTTGAGTTATTGGCTTTCATATGAATGCATGATATATTCCATGTCATCTTCTGTCTCATTCGTCAGAGGGGTCACTCTTTTATCCTCCTTTCATGTCGTGCTCAGCCTTTCAAGTCAGGTTGAAATTACACCTGTCAGTTAATACACTCTCAGGTCAATCTGTCTCATCTGTCCTGCCCCGAGTGGCGTTACAAAAGATTGATAGCAGACATGACTCTTAATGAACAGCTCATCTTCCCTTTGTGTGGAGTCCCTGCCCCCCTTCTGTTTCCCTCCCTCTAGGATCGAGACAAACAAAAACTTTCATGCCCAGGAAGTCAATCGAGTCCCGAGGCCTCCTGCCTCCCACTTTGACTGCAAAATAATAACTTTGCTGCAGTTAACTGTTTTTTTTCTCTATTTTTCTAAATGTTCGTATGAGCAGCCAGCATTTGGGCTGCTGAACGACTCCCGAGCCTTGCACTATCTTTCTGATCAGCTGAACTTCTAAAGCCTTTGCTGCCTAGCCTTCATTGTGCTTTTTCTTCCCCGGCCCTGTTGCGAAAGCCGCTCCACAGACAAACAAAAGGTGCACCTGGGCAGCTTTGGCTTTATTTGCACTGGGTAAGAAGTTAAGTTTTTTATCAAATCCAGGTCACACCTGCACAGGATGCCTGAGGGTGTCCATTGTTGGAGGTTCGCATCTGAAATTGAAGGTGTCCTGCCACCACCCACCCCGCTCCTTATTTGTTTTCAATCGTTTGTTGAAAGGCCCTGATGATATCAGCGTGAAGTTGCACCATCAAACTAATACTAACTAAAAGAGAAATGCCAAAGCTAATGTGTTAATGAGAAAAATAAATTACTTGCCAGGGTTTTTCAGACAAATTTGATATACACAGAGAGATGGGGTTTATGGCGTACACTAATGGGGATTTGAATAAAAATGCAAATTAAAAATGGTCATTCTGCTTCTGTATTTTTATTTAAATGGGAACTAATTAAGACACTTTCAAATTTGAATTTTGTTTGAGTGATTAGATTTTTTAGAAAAAAGTTTTTTTTTTTGTTTTTTTTTACATTCAGATTAAGAGTTAATACATCACATCTGGACTTGGTCTTGATAGGCCCCCCTCCCTGAACAACTGCAGTGAAAAGTTATTCTTTAAATTCATTGAAGAAGTCCCCTATTAACTAAGCCACATTTATTTGACAAACATTGTGAGGCATATTAGTCATCTACCCAAGGCATAGCACATTTTGAAATAAATTCATTAAAAGTGAATAATATTGGACATTTAAAAAGAAATGTGGTTACAGAGAGAAGATTGATGTAGTTTCATCTCCATCAAATGTTGCTGAATCATTTTTTCCTTGGTTACAAATGATTTTCCAATTACCAGTGGAGGTATAGTGTACCCTGAAAGTAAATATCCTCTGCCCTCAAGACGCAAATAAAAAATATGTTTCTTATTTCATCTGTAAAGCCATCACTCAGTCAGCAACAAGAGGGGAATTAATCATGAAAACAATGCACCTGGCAAACTGCTTTGGCATAAAGAGTGAATGTTCGCTCCTGGCTCATTCCCAAGCAGCAAAGCTATCACAGAAGTTGTTTGTGACTTAGTGAGGACCCATCTGAGACGAGGCACATTACACCTGTCAGATTTCTCTCTCCCTCTCTCTTTAGAGATGTTTATTGCATCCTTGAATTGCTGCCCGGTTCATGATATAGTGTGTAGGGTTAATGATGGTTAGCTGTGCCTTGCCTTATGAGGTCAAAGGGAACATTTGTGTAGACTGTAATGGCATCACATCTATTCCAGTTAACAAACTACTAATGAGTTACTGTTAATAGGGAGGTCAGTGGCATTTTGCACAGGGAATTGTTCATTTATTTAGTTTTTCGCTAAAGATTGAAATGAAGTAGTAAGTAGAAGTAAATGTCATGCCATCTCAGGTAGGTATTTTGGACTAAAAAGGAGAGATCCTTGCCCCATATTTCCAGAGCTCTTAAATATGTCTTGCTGTTTTTCCATCTGCATCAAATTTCTTCTTTTGATTTGTGACTTTAATGTTTTTCAGCCAGTAGATTATCTGGCTAAGCAAGGATATTTGATAACTTAAGTAGATTACAGGGGTACAATGGTAGACCAACATAGACTTGTAAGCTTAATTATTTTGTGATTAGCTTGCTGATGTAGCCTATCTATTATTGTGGAACTGTAAACAACGTGGTGCCTTACATTTTTCATCATCAAGAGACAGGTTTCCTATCTCATCTATAGCTAATACTCAACTTTACATACGGTCTCCTGTGAAATATTGTGTTAATTACCAATGTAGATTCTGTTAAATCAGACTTTGAGGAGAGCTCCCTTCAAGAGGTGACATTCGTCCTCCAGTGTCAGTAAGACCTTAGCCTGCATTTGGTTTTTAATTTGACTATTTGGAAGTTGTTGTCAGCTTCTCACCCTTTCAGTTGTGGTATTTAGGTGGTTGGCCTCTGCTGCGTGTCCCATGCCCAGGGGGGACGTCCTGTATAAAGGAGGTGTTTGTCTTTGGTCTGTGGACCCAGTGAGTTCTGTATTGATAAGCTCCTGTCGCTATAGATAATAAGGTGGTCAGTCATGCAGCCCAGAGATCAAGTATAGCATTGAAATTAAAGAGGAATTCCCAGCCCTATTGCATTACAAGCCATGTGTGTGTCCCCACTGCCCAGTCCCTTTGTCCTTGTCATGGGCAGTAAAAATAACAATGGCAAGTTTGATTTCAAAGCAGCAGGGCCAAGGTGGACGGCCTTTAGAAAGGAAAGAGTCCTGCAGGCTATCATATGACCTTGACTTGAATGGTGTCACAGAGTTGAGGAGAGGTGGGGATAAGGCCCCGCCAGTTTGCAACCATCTATCAAATGGACAAAAAGGACTTTTTGTGTGAAGAAGCAACCATTGTGATGCACGAGAATCACCTAATCAAGTTTTTTTTTTTTTTTTTTTTAATTTTAAAGTTGAACTAAGGCAGTATCTTGGGTTGTGTATCTTCCTCCATGGTAAAACCCCAAACCCCAAAGATCGGTGATTCTCTGTTATCTTTTTTTGGAGATTGGAGAATTGTGTTTTTTTCTCTCCATTCACTGTCATTGTATGGAGGAACAGTCTGAAAATCACACTTCTAGTACAAACAAACGCCAACAAAGCAGATTCTGACAATATATATATGTATGTATATTAAAAAAACAGTCAGTGAATCGCTTTCTTTATTTTTATTAAACCTTTCAGTTTGAACTAACCTGACGCGCCAGATGGTTTGTTACACAGAACCATCTGGGAAGTCGTCCTTGGAAACTGTTTGGAAAAGGGCAGGCACTTTCAAAAAATACTTGACAGGTGATTGGATGAACCATCTGTCTATCACCGTCTATCACGAGCTAACTTCAACCAATCAGATCAACGAACCATATAAACAAACTCTTGCCGAAGCCAGTCGGGAGAAGAGTGAAAACATCTTTTCCATCCAGAAAAGCCTTCAGTGCCGTTCTTTGCTCTTCTTTCAATGAAGAAATACTCTCCAGTTCAGGACTAACTGATGTTATAGCAGCATCTACGCTAGCCTCTTTAGGAGCCGCCATTGTTGTGAACGAACAGTCGCTTCTCGCTGTCGTCACACCTAAACCACACCCACAGCTGCCTTCATAGGACACTGATTGGTCGGATCCACTGTGGTTCGGCCACAAACGCATAACTTGAAGCCTGGCAAGATGGATTCTCGCGTGATCATGATCTCGCGAATCCAGCTGCCTCGCAAGGTAAAGTTTGAACAAGTGTAACACAGAAATCCGGTCGGATAGGTGGGAAAAAAGTGAGAGACTTGTTTTTATATATTGGCTGAATCTACTTTGTCAAAGTCCTGTCTCCCACCTTTTTTTGCCTATTTACAATTATTGATAAACATACTATTTTCTTCGAGAGTTTATTTCACTTTCTACAGACTGAAACCAAAGTGATATGAAACCTATATGATATACCATAAATGACATAAACCCTGTAACTATGATTTTTGGTTCTTAATTCTTGTGACCACACTTTCTAAGCATTGAACTGTAATACTTAAGCTTGACAATTCACTTGCTCCATTTTCTCACAGTTAAAAGGTCTAGAGGAAAGCCACAACATTTAACTGTGAAATATTACTCTTGGCTGATTACAAGACATGGATTTCATGGCTAGTGTCTTAGTCTATAAAAAGAAAATGGATAGCCAAAGCATTATGTGTTATGTTAGCCCACACAGCCAACATGGCAGCTGTGCCCCATCTCTAGATGCGCCGTATCTGCCACTGAGGGATTTGGAGGAGATGGGAGGAAAAAGAAGATTAAACTAACCTCAAATGATATGCCATTGTCTTCCAAGACTGTTAATAAATGACACTCCAAAGACAATAATAGAATGTGATCCATCTGAATTATGCGTATTTGAAATACTTAGACGTAGTTTCCTCTGAGAGACGCAGCTGCCATCAATGGGAGGGCTTTCCCATGCAATATTTCCTTGAATGAAAGCATAATAAGTTACTTAAATTACAAAAGCCGAGTCCAGTGAGAACATACAGTAGGCCATTTGGAAGCCGTCCGAGGATGGATGAAAGGCTCGTTTAGCCTTGAAATCAAACATCACGTAATATATCAGACCCATCCCAGAATGCAAGTGGCACTACTGGCCTCTCTGTTCCGAGTGCCTGGATGAGCCCCTCTTTAATGATTTCCTCCGCCCCGCCCCTCCCGCGAACAGCTGCAGGCGTCCTGAGACTTCGGCCCAAAAAATGTGGCCCCTGGACCATTTTCAGAGCAAATGAAAAAGGATACACTTAATCTAATCTCTCAGGGCTTTTTCTCTTACTCACGCGTTTAGTGGATTTTTCAGATACATTCGGAACACATTTGGGCTGCGAACCATCACCATCAAAACATCCATCAGCCCAATTTGCCACTGGGAAGATGGGGAGTTGTATTAAGCTTTCTACTTGGTATCAAAGGAAACTCTTGCATTAAGTGGAGGCCATCTGGGAGTCTGGATAAACTACAATTGTTCTATGCCGCCAGTCTTAAGAGCTCTCATTTTGGACATAGTTGAAGATTTATAGGGAGGCAGATGATTGAAGGGATTCTGTTATTTTCTTTTGGTATTAAGGCAGTCTCTTGTGCTTTGTTTTCTATTAATACCTCTAAAGTCACTGGCAAAGAGGACTCTAGATACAGGGGAAGAACTCACTTCAATGGTTATCCCCAGTTTCAGTCCCTTTGTGACACTGGTGGCCCAACACGCCCCTCAAAGGCATCCTGCAAGATATATTAAAAGTCCCAAATCTCAATTGATATAAAGAGGTTGCGAATAAAAGAGGTTGCACTACATGAGTCTCCTAATTTACAAGCAAACAAGGAATCTTGATGGAGCTCTTGTTATAACATAGTATTAAGGAGAATTCATTATGAAATTGGGCGGTTTTTCTCCTTATCCCAATCTGAGGTTTTTAGCAGGCGGGATTACTGTTGGGACTTTATCACATTATACCATCCCAAACACAATAAACTCCCTCCTCTTTTACACATTCAATTTAATACTAGGAATGGGACGATATGCTTATCTCACGATACGATTCGATATGCAATATGGGGTTTACGATTCAATCCAACCACAATACAATGGAACAAATAAATGTTCAATGACAACAAAGTCTGATTGTGCAGAATTATGTTTATTTCTGAGACACAAATCTTTCTAGCAATGGCATTGACTTGCTAGAATGTAAACAATTTAAAAATGTCATTACAAAGTGTAAATAATATAATTTGGGTGGAGAGCTTGGGAAACTGTGATGTCATTTGTTATTTATTTATTTATTTGTGTGTTTTTATGTGTTTTTACATTAAATCTGGACTGGTGAAGCTTTACAATGTAAGCTAATGTAGAACACTAGCAGATCACATTCTGCAATATGCAGTGCCTTGTCTTACCTACAAAAACAAAAAAACAATCAAAACTACTTCTGAGTTCAGCTGGGCCATACTGTGCACCTCAGTATTTTATACAGTATTTAATATAGTCTTGCACAGTTACAGTGAGATTGAAATCATCCGTTGCTGTAATCAAACATCATTTACACCCTTATTGCCCTTTGCATTCCTTTCATTTGCACTTGTCTCATCGACTCACAAACCTTGGCGTGTTTTTATTCCTGCAACTCCCATCCGCAGTCATCATTTATCAGGATGACACAGGGCGCATGTGCTTGCTACGGGTAAGGAACCATTTAACCTCTGTGTTAAATACTACCAAAAGGCTCATCCCAGGAGGAATGTGCACCTGCCATGCTCAGGCAGTGTTTTTTAGACTGCCAAAGCTCCAAATAAACACTTTGTCTTTCTGTGAAGACTTAAATTGTAATTTTTGAAAAACTTAATAATGATAACAATTTAAGATGAGATGTTTTGGTAAGCCCCTTGGGTTTTTTTGTTTTATCTCAAATTTGTATTTGTTTTCTATTCTGTTTTTTTTTTTAGCATTGTTTTTATTGCTGTCTTTAGCACTTCACTGTTTTGTGCAAATTAAATTATTTGTATATTATTAGTTTTTTTTTTTTCTGCAAGTGTTAAAATGGCAACCAATTTTGATAACATAGCCTATAGCTAGTAGGAATTATTAGCGTGACTGGGACGTGACTTTGACCAATCAAATCACTTGGTTAAAACTACCCGTTGTCTAACTGTATAAAGTAGCTAGAATCAGAACATGGATTATGAAAAGTCTCTGTTCATCAGTGAAAAGGGAATGTAAAACCCAGGCTCAGTAATATGATAAAACTGACTTGACTGTGCAGTAGCTAGGGAATCTCCTTAAAGCACAGCATAAATCTGCCAGCTAACCATTTTGCCATTCATTTTGCCACGCTCATCACAGTATTACAAATGGATGTGACGGTTTTCAGAAATTCTGAATATCTGTTTGTATAAACCTCAAACTGAATCTAGTTTTTTCAGTTTAGCTCTGAGGGATGCTAATCTGCAGCAAGGTATCCCAGTGAGGGATGAAGGAGTCTGTTTATGGTCAAAGCCGCGCTACTTGATCTGGGAATTCAGCTTATGCTCATGCACTCTTAGCAACACATGGAGCACATTCTTTGGAATCTTCTTTGTTTTATCACTACACACTGGCCTGCTTTGGCTGTGTATTATTCCACCTGAGTAAATACTGCACGGCATCTCTCCCACTTAGGTCAGTGCACATGTCTTCCAGAGGCAGGCTTCGGCCCCTCTGCCCTGTCTCTCCCAATCTCCAGCCCAATAACAGAGCCTTACCACTCCCTGCCAGCTAAGAGGAAGTCCAGGAATGCATGTTTTTGATTCATATCATGAAGGACCAGCTGCTTACCGCGAGTAGTTTCACATCAAATCGATGGCAGTATCTGTCTCTCTTTCCCATATACAGTTCTATCGAAACACCAAAGATTTGAGCTCATAGTTTAACTTCAAGTTTCTGAAATCCAGACATGCCAAATTCTCTGCATATTTGCACGTCATTGTAATGCGTATTAACAGGTGTACAGGGCTCTTGCCAGAGAGAAGTGCAGATGGTTTGAGTCCATTACCAAATACAAACGACTTTGAGTTTGTTATGTCAGAGAGCTACCTGACATCAACTAGTTATAGGCTACCTTAACTTGATTTCCATGGAGTTAACTTTTTCTTGCATGTCATGACAGTACTAACCTAGATTTTAGAAGACACTTTAAAACTAGGGTATTATCAGAAGTGTTTATTATTCTAATTAAAAGGAAAAAGAAATCAAATGCGTTCTTCCAACTTTGACTGGGTGCTAATGGACGCTAAGGGAAAACTAAACCTTAAGGCCACCAAAATTAGGCTGTAATGTGTCAGCATGGGTCCTAATAAAAGAAAAAGGATCAGAATACAAAAAAGAAGGAAAAAGACAGCAAAGTGAAGAATTGAGATGAGTCTTTTTTTCACAGTTGGAATGCCGCCCCTGACCTAGTTTTGTATCATTTAACTCTTTTCATGAAGAAGTAAAACATTTAGAGGCATTAATTAAACATACTAAGGTTGTTTACACAGTTCATTCTTTTTAAAATAGTAGTCTGCATAAAGAGTGTCTTACCAAATGAGATGTGCCCTTGTAAAACAAGAAAGAACACTAACCGCTGTGGTACATGGAAAAGTGAAGTAAACATTTAGGTCAGAATTTCTCTTATTATGCCACCAGTGCTCCGCTCTGCGATATTTGTGATATAGGTGTTGGAACTGATAAAGGTATTTGTTTTAATGATCTTTGTTGGAAGGCAAACACAAGCGTGAAAATGTGCACACCCATGTTTGTCGCAAAAGCAATATGTAACTTATTTATCTTATGTCAGATAGTACGCTCTTAAGATTTGTTTGTGATGTATTTTAAATGCTTCAGGATGACTTTATAGTAATGTAGTTTCATATTGGGTGACTCAATCTTTCTTTATCACATTGTTTTTAAGACTTTTGCAGATGGGAAATTTATGCAGTGGCTTTGTGGAATGTGATTGGTTGGGAGATGGGGGTTTTTGGGTATTGTGCATGTTCATATAGGCCTAACCCCCTGCCTAACTTATCCCCCTATTCTAAATGATGAGGTGCTAGGGCTGCACGATTCTGGATAAAATGAGAATCTTGATTTTCTTGCTTAGAATTGAGATCATGATTCTCTCTCACGATTCTTCGGGAAAACTATTTTTAATAGAAACTTTTATTGCACTCTTTTGCCTGATACAGACAGAAACACAACAAAAAATGTGATAGTGACTGATATGGGACTGTCACATCAACTTTGTCAGCCACCCATCAATGCTTCGTCAGATGGCCACTAGAGGGCATCTTCAGCTGTGAGATGCAGTGTTTCTCCTACATAGGCTCATGTGTGGCTCTGCCACAAAATAAAAAGTTGGTCGATGTGTAGAAATTTATCTAAATTGATCTCTAATGCGCCTGAAGTCACATCACGTCATGTCTGTCATGTGGAGATGTACAGACAGCAGACCAGCAGCATTGTACTCAATCCAACAGTCTCCCGATGTGAAAATGAAAGTGAAAATTATCGAAGGCAACAACTTGATCATTTACACAGTCACCTGACGGTTGAAGACGGATTAACTTCTGGCCAAGTAAGTTAAGCCATTTAGAGTCAAAGTTAGCTAGGCAATGTTAGTCATCTAGCGAGCTAGCAAGCTGGCTTTATCCACAATATCCATCTTTCTCTGTCACAATGACAGCTGATGCCACAGGCTTGCTTACATATATGTGGTTTTGGAAATGGTACAAAGACTGATCAATTAAATCTGTCAAACTGCAGTCTGCAGTTCTAAAAAACACAGTGAATGCTAATTTGAATAATGTCACTGATCACAGGGGTTTGTATCAAGCCACCAATATTTCCATGCCACAATAACCTGCTGGTTATTGTGGCATGGAAACATCTAATAATAATAATAGTAATTAAAAAAATAAAATAAAAAATAGATAGCGACCACTCACTGTCATGCACCTCTAAAACGATTAATATGCTTGTTTGAGAACATATTTATTGTTGCAACATCTCTAATGCAATATTTTGATCAGATTCCACCCAAATGAATATGTTGTATTATTATTATTATTAGTAGTAATATCATCTGGCAAGTCAAGGCAAGGCAGCTTTATTTATATAGCACATTTCATACACTGAGGCAATTCAAAGTGCTTTACAGAGTAATAAAAAATACAGTAAAGGGAAAAGATTTACAATTAAAAAGTGCAAAAGTACAGACAAGAGATACAAAAGATAAAAGACTTAAAAAGTAAACTAGTACAGTTCAAATCAAGTGAAATAGAAAGATAAAAGAACACAACAAATACTCCCACTTTTAGATGCACATTGTGAGTGAACCCATATGTTTTTCTTTAATTTTCTTATCCCCTGTCCTTCCTGATTCTACTCTTGATCTGATATTTACGTCAGATCTCACTGCCTAAGACAGACGAGAATCATAGATTCTCCTCTTGGTCCACAGATGGATGAGAATCATACAGGAGATAAAGCTCTGTCTAGCTCTTTTGAGTTCCTAGATAAAGCTCTGTCATCTAGTTCTTGAGTTCCAAGATAAAGTTCTGCCATCTAGCTCTGTTGCGTTCCTAGATAAAGCTCTGTCATCTAGCTCTTGAGTTCCTAGATAAAGCTCTGCCATCTAGATCTTTTGAGTTCCTAGATAAAGCTCTGTCATCTATCTCTTTTGAGTTCCTATATAAAGCTCTGTCGTCTAGCTCTTTTGAGTTCCTAGATAAAGCTCTGTCGTCTTGCTCTTGAGTTCCTAGATAAAGCTCTGCCATCTAGCTCTTTTGAATTCCTAGATAAAGCTCTGTCATCTAGCTCTTGAGTTCCTAGATAAAGCTCTGCCATCTAGATCTTTTGAGTTCCTAGATAAAGCTCTGTCATCTATCTCTTTTGAGTTCCTAGATAAGCTCTGTCATCTAGCTCTTTTGAGTTCCTAGATAAAGCTCTGTCGTCTTGCTCTTGAGTTCCTAGATAAAGCTCTGCCATCTAGCTCTTTTGAATTCCTAGATAAAGCTCTGTCATCTAGCTCTTGAGTTCCTAGATAAAGTTCTGCCATCTAGCTCTTTTGAGTTCCTAGATAAAGCTCTGTCATCTAGCTCTTTTGAGTTGCTAGATAAAGCTCTGTCGTCTAGCTCTTGAGTTCCTAGATAAGCTCTGTCATCTAGCTCTTTTGAGTTCCTAGATAAAGCTCTGTCATCTAGCTCTTTTGAGTTCCTAGATAAAGCTCTGTCATCTAGCTCTTGAGTTCCTAGATAAGCTCTGTCATCTAGCTCTTTTGAGTTCCTAGATGCTCTGTCCCCCCCACATATAGTGTTCACTCATGCGTAAGTAAGCATTACCCGGACAAGACGAATGAAAATTCGTACTTGCCCGTGTCAGCTCTGTTGGGATCCTGAACAGAAACAGTTAAAATGAAGGCTATTTAAATGCTAAGCTGAAAAGCTAAGTTTTTAGCCATTACAGGGTAGAGTAGGCAGTGTAAAATAGGAAAGTTTTAAGCTTTGAGTTAAAAGTGGTCAGAGTCAGGTCTTGTCTAATATCATCTGGGAGGTTATTCCAGGTCTGTGTTGCATGATAACAAATGCTGCTTTACCGTGTTTTGTTCTAACTCTTGGGACAGATTGTCCCAGGTGTCCTAAGGGTCCTAGAAGGTTCATATGGCACAAGCATGTCAGAGATGTATTTGGGCCCAGAGCCACAGAGTGATTTGTAGACAAGCAGCAAGATTTTGAAATCAATTCTCTGAGTGGCTGGTAGCCAGTGTAAGGATTTTAGAACTGGTGTAATGTGGTCTTATTTCCTAGTTTTCATCAGGACCCTGGCAGCGGCGTTCTGAATAAGTTGGAGTTGCTGAAGAGCTTTTTTTGAAAGCCCTGTGAACAGACCATTGCAGTAATCCAATCTACTGGAAATAAAGGCGTGGGTAAGCCTTACTAGGTCTTGTTTGGACATTATTCCTCTGACTCAATATTATTTTTTTTTTTAGACACAATATTTTTAGATGGTAGTAAGCTGACGAAGTTATGAAGTTATTTGATGTGGCTATTGAAATTTAAATCTGAGTCAAGGATAACGCCAAGATTTCTGGCTTGACTCTTAGTTATGAGAGACAGGGAGTCAAGGTGAGAGCCGACATTCTGTCTTTCTTTCTGTGCTCCAAAGACAATTATCTCAGTCTTATCTCTGTTTAAAATTTTGCCGCATCCAGTCATTGATTTGTTTGATGCAGTGACACAGAGATTCAACAGGTCCATAGTCACCTGGTGTAAGTGATATATAGATTTGCGTGTCATCTGCATAATTATGGTAGGCTACTTTATTATTTTGTAGGATTTGGCCTAAAGGGAGCATATAGAGATTGAACAAGAGAGGTCCCAAAATGGACCCCTGTGGAACCTCGCAGGTCATGGCCATCTGCTCGGACACACAGTTTCCAATGGAGACAAAGTACTTTCTGTCATGAAGATATGACTTATCTGCAGAGTTTTAGTTTCCCAGAGTCTAAATGCTGTTTCAGAGGCTTTTCTGCCCTGCAAAGAATACAATTATAGGGGAAACACTGCATGTAAATAGTCAAATTTAAAGATATTGAATTTCAGCACAAAATATCAGCTATTGGCATCTTCAACCCAAAAATATTGCTATCAGTATCGGCCTTTAAAAACCCATATCAGTCGAACCCTACATCTTACTCCTTTCACTTTTGGTTTTCGCCGCCTGCGCAGACTATTACTATTAGTAGTGGGATTGTCACAATGCAATGCGAGTACAAACATTGGCATTTCTACACTTTGTACTTATATGCGTTTGTGTGTTTTTTTGTGTGTTTGTGTACATTTCCTATGCTACACCCTTGTAAGTGCATTGTGTATTGTGTATGGAGACATTGTGCAAATTTAGTAAGGTTATTGCACAAGGTATAAATTAGTTTTTATATCTGTAGCTCACTACAGCCCATTTTTTGTAAGCATACCTGTATCTCCTCCACTCCACATCACGTATCTACTGTACCCTCTGTGGCAGGGCAGGAAATTAACTTTTTAGTCCACTGGCCACAGTGGCTGCTACATCCCAAAATTCACCTGCCACTCTCAATGTTTTCTTTGGTTGCCTACCAAAGTGGCTGGTAGAGTAGATAAACTTCCCAGCCGCAGCCAGACTTCCCCAGCATTTGGCTGAGGGTTGGTACTGACTTCCCACCTTGCCCTATTGGTCTCTTTCATTGTGTGTTCTCACTTCCTACTTGACTTTTATTTATCAGCTATGTATTTCCAGCCACCATCTGGCACAGCTGATATCACAGCGGTGGCCTGGTTGTAATATGGATATCCCCCTCATTTATCTTATCCCCCATGACAAAAAAATCTGCTCATCTTGACTCAAGAGGAAAACAGTCTGATATCAGTCAGCGGAGACCAGGAAAAGGGTGAAAAAGATAAACATGTTTTCACTACCAGACGTGTAACGTTGCTCTTATTGGGTCGGACAATGTTAGTGTTGTCTTAAACCACAAGCCCCCTTTTAGTTATTTCAAAGCCACAGAAAGCAGAGATCAAAGGAAATCACAGTCTCTATTATTCTTTTCCTCTTGCAGGGCTGAACTGAAGTGCATTTCATGGTTTAGAAAACACAGTAAAAACACTGTGAATTCCTTGTACCGTAATGTGACAGCCTGCGATTGCTGAGTCTCATGGCAAGCCCAAAGGGGGAGCTTCTCAGCAGAGCTGCAGGCCAACTAAAACAGAATCATGTTTGAACACCTATTTCCACTGGGACGGGGGGGGGGGGGAGCTCCGCACGCTTTAATCAGGATCTTAAAACAGGCAAGCCTTTGATAAAGACTCCGCTCTGTACATTTATCTTATTCCTCTGAAGGCTCTGCTGGCTTATGTCATCCACTTTGATCCTACTTTTTTGGAACATGGTGTAGGACATATCTCTTCTGGAGAGCTGCCGCCGATAACACTGGTCAACTTGTGATGTAGAGCAGTAAAAAAAAAAAGCCCTGACACCCCTCCCCGCCCCGCACCACCACCACCACCACCACCTCCTAAGCGTATGAGTGTGTGTGGTATGTGGTACCTCCCACGTGTTTTTTTCTTTTTCCCTGTATGGAAACAGTGCCATTAATTTTCCGAGCACTGTCATAAACATCACCTCCTAGTTAAAGAGGAGCTGTGACAGGGTATTGCCCCACAATGTGCGAGGGCAACAATATTTGACTTGGATATGTTCCTGGCGATGAGGCCAAACCCTGCAGCAGGCCTCTTGGCAGATGTCATGGATGAGTGCTTTAGAATAATGCTGATAGGAGCTGAGCTGGACTGTACGACCCATGACAGGCTTGGGCTTTAATCGACGCATCAGCATTTAGAGTAACATTTAGCACTTCTGTCAGTGGACAACACTTCTGCATGCACTCAAGTTATCATAGTCCAACAGAATTATACTGTTTTTACACTAACAATCTGTGGCATTTTCATATCAATACATTTCCATTTTGCTACCCTCAATCATGATATATATGGATATATAATGATTTAACACAATAGCGGTTCAACCTATACCTAGCTCATGAAAGATTTTACCTTTGCTGTTCTACACACCCGGTCAGACCTGGATGTGTCTTTCCTGGGAAAAATCATTCATTTAACGTTACTGAAAGCAGCAACATTGGTTTCTTTAGAATAAACAGAAGAAGAACTGGGTAGTTAGCATGAGTAGCGATAGCCACCATGGCTGAACAGACAAAGAAAAGAGAAACTCAAACTCCATCAACAGAAAATCCAAGGAAAAAGATTTCGTCACAGTCCCACCCACACTGTTTGATTGACAGGTGATCTCTGGGAAGTGCAGTGCAGAAACACCATAGCAATGAGTGCTGAGCACCAAGGATGCCAACAAAATGAAACCAAAAAAACAGAATCTACTTGGATTACCCTTTTAACTTTTAAAATCGATACTCTTAATATAGTGAGAATGGTTTTTGGAAACCCTAATCTGCCCAGTTCTTGAAAAGGATCAGGACCAAACAATGCGGTCCAAGACTTGGAGGAAGTGCACAAGGAAGACAATGGGAATATTGAGAATTCCTCTGCGTCATTAGGGAAGACCAGGATTAGCAGAGACTTCCTGTTTGCGACTCGCTCGGGGCCAGACCAGCCTGTGATGTTGGCATTAAAGAGAGACGGTAACCTTTGAAAGGATACCTTAAACAGGCCAGCCACAGGGGGCATGTTTTCTTTCCCATGACACATTGAGCTGCCACTTAGCCTACAGAGAGCAAGTCCAGCGCCCCCCCACCCCCCGCCCCCCACTCCCTCTCCCTGCCCCTCAGGCCCTACTGGCGGATCATAAACTGATACTAAAGAAAGGGCTTGCAAAGAGAAATTTACGATAATGGTTTGTAAAATAACTTTCAAATTACAAGGAGTGGAGGAGCTCTGCTTTGTGTCACAGCTCTGTGGTCATTATGGTGCCTCCATCTTTTACCGTCCGCAGGTGTGAGTTGTTTGGTAAAGAGCTCTGTGGCACTTGACCCCATTATCACCAGCTGTTAGCTGTGCCAGCTCAACACGCTTGGCTTCGCTCCATTTATTTATGACTGCCGTGATCATAGCAATTTGTCAGTCAAATTGGGAAGAATTTCACCTGTAATGGCTACCAAATGACTTTACAACATATTTTTGTGAATCTTGTGATTCATCAATCACGTCGAGGTATTATTTGTATGTTTGTTAATTGTCTCTCATGGTATTGCGGTTATTTGTGAAGTGTCTTTATTTTGACCCGTATGGGACAATACAGATTTGAACTGAATTGAATTTCACTGGAAAAAAATCATCTGAGAAGCCTATGGCTGAATCATTATTTTCTCAGTGGGTCTGTATTAAAATAAATACTGCAGATAGTGAATAATAATGAAAAGGCCAGTAGCATATTGAGCAAGTTTTAATAACGCATAATGATTATTGAACAAATTCCTATCCCACAGGAAACTGAGCTCAACATACACAATTTTTTTTGTGGATAAGAAAAACGTTTTTTTGTGTGAGACAGCTTCATCAATCAGGAAAACAAGGAGTCATCACATCTAATGTAATGTCTAATCTAAAATGGAATAACAGCATGTTGCATGATGACTATACTGTATACAGGCTACAGGATGTTTTCATGTCCTGTAGCCTGATCACGGCCTCATCAAGCACACTCCTACTTTTTAGTTTAATAACTTGATATTGAGTCTAATCATGAAACATGATAACGGTGTGAAAAATACCCTTTTGTTTCGAAACACATTTTTGAACATTTTGTCCGTTTTTTAATACTTCAGATGTTAGGAATAATATGCATTGAATGTTTAGATTTACATCTTTCACCTTGATGTTTACCATTCATAAGATAAACAAGCCATCTGGATTTCTAAACACTGATTGGTTTAGATTGCGAGAAAGCTTGACAACGTTACGGAAATGTTTTCACTGGAACTTAAGCCTATGTTAAGAGTGAGTTCATCCAGCCATGTAACGTTTTAACCTTCGCCCAGAGTAAACACAACTAATAAGAGGTACTCTAAATAAACATATCCCATTGCATAAAGGTGCTGGGGAAAAACTACAGCAGCAGCCTAAAGGTTAGAGAAGTGGGCTTGTGACCGGATGATCGGCAGTTTGAATCCCTGGAAATGACTGGAAGGATCTGTACTGGGGAAGTGAGTGACAAATGCTCAAGGGAACTTATTAATCAGCGTCAAGGTGCCTAACCCCAGCTGCTGCAGTGGAGCTCAGTGTGCATCAGTAGAAGACTGTGGCTGTACTGGGATGCTCCCAATAGAGCTGAACAGAAAAAAAAATCTAAATCGCAATATGAACTTCAGCAATTTCCAAATCCCAGAGGCTGCAATTAACTGCTTAAGAGGGAGGGATGAGAGGGACGAGGGGAGGAGATGGGGGAACGTCCAAACTGGATTTCTAAACAAGGTGTGTTAGAGCTGCAGGTAATCTTTGGTCCATGAATCAAGTACAATATTGATGGAAACCTTTCATCAGACTCGAACTCAGTAAATCCTGCACGCTGACATTTACTTTTTGTTTGTAACAAAATCACTTTTCTTTAAACAATTTTAAAGTTCTAAAAAATTTAGAACAAGAAAAGCTTATGATGATATGATTCACAGTTTAAATCGCAATTGCAATATTCTGTCAAATAATTGCAATTAGACTTTTTTGTCAATATCTTTCAGCCCTAGCTGCCAGTGGCAAACAGTAGAAGACTGCGGTTGTACTGGGCAGCTCCCAGATGTGAATGTGAGTAAGTGAATGAATGTGAAGCAGGGTAAAGGTTAAATTAAGACCTTTAAAAGTAAAATTCAAAAACATTACCAATGCCCATCTTATAAAGATGTAGCTTCAATATTTTTTTTCTGTTGCAGTTGTGATATTAACAGTCGGTATGGTTGGGTGATTGTAACTCAATAGAGAGCAAGTAAAAAGAAACCGATAGCTGAGTGATTGCATATGATAGTTGCTCACAGTCCTATGAATAGTTCACTCATTTGGACCACCAAATAGGAGGCTCATTGAGATGGTTGGCATTCTTGGTACTTTCTCTGACATGTTTGGTCTGTAACGAACAGGCTTTGAAAGCTTCTGTCAACGGCAGAAATGCCTAATAACGTGGAAAGAGTTTGTCTCAGGTCAAAAGAATTAACCTCTAGTTGTGTGCGTGGCTAAACTTGGATAAGAGTCAGACAAGGAGCATGATAGTCAGGTCTTTCAAGATTTATTTTGGGTCCCTCCCACTCTTAAAAACACACTTCAGTTAATTTTGTGTGCCCTGCTTGGTATGTGTAAGATTTCCTCCTCTTCCCACCACACACCCTCATTGTTCTCCCCACACAAGGACACTCAGCATACTTTCAGATTAGCTGAAACCGAGGCTTAGGGGTATTGTGGCTTGACTACCAGGACACATGTTTGCCTTGTTAGCTTATTGATGTTACTTGGTGGCTTAACATTGCTATTTTAAAGGGATAGCCCACTGAATGGACTCAAAAGACTAGACAATTGATTTTGAATCAATTAGAAATACTTCCAAATTATAGTAACCCATACCTTTGTTTACTATATATTATGTCGATCCAGCTGATATGGTTCAGGGATCATACTATAAAGTTTTCTCTAAAATTCTGATGCTTTTCTATCTCTTACATTAAACCACAATTTTAGTGAATCTACGTGAATCTAAAACACCTTCAAGAGTTTTTTTTTTTTTTTTTGTCATTCGTGCGTGTGTATTCCATCATTAGTTACGTGTATTTGTGTATGCAAATGATCAGGAAGAAGAAATAGAATCTGTGCGGGAGAGGCAATGAAACCCCAAGTTATTAAGAAGTCAGACTTCTTTTGGGGTGAAATGTAACTTGAAGAGTGAAGAAATATCAAGATGACAAACAGAGACACTGGTGAACTCTGCACCGAAACCAAATAGCAAGTATGGAAAATAATGTGTTACTTTAGCCCTATTTGGTCTGTGATTTTAATCCCATGCGAATCTGCCTGTCTGTATGTTGTAAGGTAAAATTCCATTGCCTACTGTATTTAGGTGAAAACAGAGGTTCCCTGATAATAACAATCCTGTGCAAATCAAACGCTCAGTAATTTCAGCTGTAACTATGTCTTTTGATGTACAATTTCTTCTTCTTCTTCTTCTTCTAGACACTCTTTTTCTCATCCTCACCTCCAGGGAGGTCAGAGGTCAGATACAGAGCAGCAGCCCTGGAGCAGGGCGGATGCTTGCTGACAAGGTGGCTTGAAACTGGGTCTTCCTCTGCTAGGCCGCCCTGCTGCCTTGAACAATTTACAAATAATAGAATCACTTCCAAATACTTTATTTTCAGTATGTGCAGCTCAGTCACTCACATTGCGTTTATGGAAGACTAAAGCTCAAGTATTTCAATGCTCAGTGTGTCATACTGAATTCTAAATATAGTTCCCTCCATCCTGAAGCCTATCTGCATCTTCAAAGGCCTAATCATAACCTTCCTCTGCTGTGTTTATTTCTGTCTGCTCAACCTTTAATTACCAAACTGAAAATCAATCTCTCGCAGGTCTTTCATTTGTTAGATTGTGTTTGACCACTTAAATTATTATCTGCATTTAGCCACCAATAAAATGTTACCACATTTTGTGGGGGGGAACATGTATGTGGATATGAGCATAATCGAGAGACCAAACTTTCCCCTCTGTCCCTCTAACAGAAAAGAGTAGTATATTTTTGCTCCATGTGCATAGAAATATATAAAGCTGGGTTTTGTCACTTTTCATTTGCTTCCACAAAGTTTTTTAAAAAGAATTTGGACTTAAGTGCACATCGACAAATCTTCCTGTTTTGTTTCTGTTTTGCAGATAGATAAAACTCCTTGCTGTTACAGTATGTGGGCAGTGAGAAAACTGACCCAGTGCCTCAAGTGTTATTACACACTGAACCACCTTTTGCATTGCACTTATTTGCAAACTAATAATGCTTTTTCCCATGTTGGGAATCTGCCTTTAACAAATACTTTCAATAGCCCATGAACAACAGTAATTGAGTTGAGTGCAAACCTTCTCCTTAAGCTGTGCCCAGCCTGTGCCCTGGCAGTCATTTGTCTGTGTTGAGGACTGATTGTGCTGTGTACACTTTCCCTTTCAAAACCCAACACCTGCGGCTTTGTCCGCTGGGGAATGCGTCCACAAATATTAGGCCGTGATAACGCTGCACCTGTTTTATAAGTTATTTTAACCAGAGTAAACACTAATCACGGAACAACTCCTCATTATGCTGTGAGCGGGGCTCCATTACAACGGTTATGTGTTTGGCTCAGTTCCTAGACACATGAGTCTCTTTACAACACCAACAGTTCACAAGTCAATGTTTCTATTTAAA
The DNA here is from genome assembly GCF_046629955.1 of Centroberyx affinis. Taxonomy (NCBI): domain Eukaryota; kingdom Metazoa; phylum Chordata; class Actinopteri; order Beryciformes; family Berycidae; genus Centroberyx; species Centroberyx affinis. The sequence goes on along the minus strand of NW_027279008.1, from coordinate 84,682 downwards.
GCTGCGCCAGGCAAGTGGGGCTGCAACAGAGAATAGTGTCCTATCCCCACTAATTGAGACGCCGCAGATTCTATATTCCTATATTTTATATTCCCGAATTAAATTCTGGTGTCGGGTATGTACACTTCACCACAGGAAGCAATAAATCAAAACTTAAGAGTGAAATCCAAACTGTCTCCTAAACAGCAGTGAGCAGCGCTCCGTCCAGAGAAAGCTGGACTCGCCAGCGTTGGATCTTTTCCTCTCTCGTCTCTTTGGTCTCCTTTGGTATAAAGCATCACAGACTGGCTGGCTTTCTGGGTATTGAAGTTCAAATTTTTCAAACAGTTACTTCTCATTGCCATTTGGAGCCGCCAACATTCAAAGTTGCCTGGTGCAGCTTCAATCTGTGTTCTTACCTAAAACAAATGTATCATAATTTTACTTTAATTTAACTATGTAGCAGGTTCAACTCATGTCAATGTCATATAACATGGAAAGGGACAGTCTTTAGTAAAGTTAGCAGGACTCACAGTCAGGGTCTCATATGCATAAGAACAGAACTTCTCACCGATGAATTTTAAAAATCTATTTTTTTTTTTTTGGAGGCCATAGCAGTCGCAACGCATATCATTTGCTTTTTTGGCATTCAGCTGACACTCTTATTTAGAGTAAGTTACAATGAATGAAGTGACTTGGCTTCACTTTGATAGGACCCACAGCTGTTTATGGACACACTGGTCATTGCAGGGATCAAACCTGTGACCTTTTGGTTACGAGGTGGTCTGTAACCACGAGGCCACCCTGCTGCCTCTGGCACACCGATGGTTCCTGGCGTGACTCAGTCATACTCTTAAATGTTAACAGACTTAATACAGTGGAACTCCATCATGTCATATGCAGTGAGCGGTTAGAAAAGCATGGCTCTCATTAGCACATGGACTGGATTCAATATTGTGTGTGTGTATGTGTGTGTGTGCATACGTGTGTGCTTGTTTGCATGTGTGTGTATGCATGCGCATGCATATGCACGTTCGGTGCGGGTGGGTGGGTAAGTGTGGTGTGTGTGTGTGTGTGTGTGTGTGTGTGTGTGTGTGTGTGGTTCATGTGGGATCAACAGGCAGGGACTTCCCCTCTTTTTGGAGCTAATCCCTGGCTGCACTACCCAGATTAATGTGCAGTGGGAGCAAGAGCTGACAATTAGAAAAGTGCTTATTCACTTCAATCCCTCAAAGAGAAGCCTGCTGCGACAGTCGCACAGCACAAATAGTAACATCGTAAATATATTTCAGTTTGATGAAAACGAGGGTCGCCCGGTTCTTTTGGAGATCCTGGAGAGGTGGAATGTTGTAATGTCTTAATGGCTCAGTAGAGGATTTGTAATAACGCATGGCACACTCGCTTTGAACAGAGAGTTAATTGTTTAGTGCCTCCAAATTGCGTTTTGGTAGACTTGTTAAGATCAGACCAATCTCCAAACATTTTAGGAGGAAATGATGCCCCACCCAATGGCTTTCAAGTCATGTTTTTTGTCAAAGGAATGACAGTTTATGCTAAAACATGAAAAGCTGGAGGAAGCTGAGCTCATGGAAGGGGGATGTGTGTACTGGAGCAACAATGAAGGCAGCTACTCCGTATGAAATCATAACCCCTCTCCCCCCTGAACCAGATCCTCCTCTCCCATGTCTTCTTCTTCTGCTTGCTCTAATATGCTCTTATCTTAGAATAAAGAAGACTCCTTTCTCGCTGTCTCTCCTCAGCTCTTATTTCCAGTCCAAAGCCAATCCAACACTTTGTTTTTCTCAGAAATGTGTCCTTTTGCTCATACAAACCTGCTGAAATTTGTTTCCACATCAAGTGTATCATGGCCGTTTTCTGAAGAGGGGAAAGGTTTGGGATGCCATGACATTTGCCATCAAAGTGAGAATTTGCCAAAATTCACCAGCTTGCTGATAAAGTTTGACTGTTAAATAAAAAGGTCAACTATGAGTTACTACATGACTTGCTAACACATTTGAGCCACACCGGGTTTTCTCCAGGGCCAAGTGACTACTCTGTTTTCTGTAAACTATAAATTCCAAAGTAAACTATATTTCTCCTGTCCTTCTACATCTCAGAAAGAGAGTGAAGGCAGGATAAATTCCTAATATCTGTGTTTTCAGAAAAGCCCACAGTATTATGTACAGTGGTATTACATTGTACATTTTACATCTCAGGCATTTAGTTGACACTCTTATCTAGAGCAACGTATAATGAATGCAATATTAGCATAAACTTTAATTCATAGATTGGCAACATTACAAGCAACCAAAAGTAGGGAGGTCAAAGGTCAGAGCCATGGTGCTCTGACAATATTCCTGTGACCCTAGAATCATTAGGCGAGGGCAAAGTGCACGAAAAGAGTAGAAATAAGAGCTAAGAAGAAAGGTAGACTTTTTAAAGATGTTTTCAGCTCTACAATCCATGTTATTTTTTTTTTTTATATTGGATATTTTTCCACAAACAATGATAGTATCCGTACATGTAACTTGTGCACTTACGCTTGGTGTTTGGATTGTGGTAAACAATATCAAGATGCATGAAGCACTCACTATGTGGCTTCCTGTATCGGAGGATGCAAGATGTTGAGGAAATGACTTTGAGATTCAGTAATTTTTACAGCCTTATGTGGTTGGTCATGGTTTTGAGTAATGTGACCTTTTCAACATCCTGCTCCGGCAGCATTTGGACAAAGACACACAACGTCTAGCGGGGACAGACACACCACATCAAGTTGTTCATAGTGTCACACACTTGTTAGGTTTTCATCATGTTTATACTATTCAATCAGCAAACTAAAACGAATAATATAATCAGAGCAATTCTGAAAGCTGTTCATTGTGACACAGATTTAGCCATTACACAAGTTTCACTTTTTACTGAATCTATGATGAACTGCTGCTGCACTTTGGTGCTTGGAAAGTATCTGGAAAAATTAAACTTTTCTCTATTTTCAGCTATCAGACGTTTCCAGGAATGGTCTGGTAACATAACTGTTTGAGAGACACTATAGTTAAGTGTCAGATTATATGAATTTTGTACTGTATAAAATTCAAGAAAGAACTTGCTGTATTAATGCTGGATAGATGCAGGATAAATGCCACTTCTGCAATTGCTACCAGTTTTCTTTTACTCAATTCCAAACACACAGAGAGGCAATCTTTTAACTAGTGGACATCTATGCCACTGTTGGATCAGAACACAGACATGTAGTCAGTAAAAAACGTGGGAAATAAAGACACTAAACTCCTTAGTCTCACTTCATCTGACAAAAGCACAACCAACCTATGTCCAAGAAAAAGAAGGAAGGAAAATAATTGCGTCTCAGGGGTTTTCTGGTGAGTGTGTGTGTTCACAGAGGTAACTCAGAGGACAACTCCCACTCAACATCCTCATCTTTTTCTCTGCCCTTCTTGTCTTTTTCACCTTCTCATTTCTACACCTCCACTGAAGTGAAGGCGATGTACACCTGTGTTGGCTTCAAAGCTCATCAAAGTCACTTGGAATTCATACCTACGTATAGACATCAAATCTTAAATGGCCCTTTGCTCTTGAACTTCCCACCAGAACAGCAAACAAATTCTGTTTTGACACTCCTTCGCGAAGAAGTTGGGGGCTTCAAATTATAAACATGCAGGATGAGCTCCCACAGCTGGGTTCTGTTTCACACTACCCCCTGTATTGACAGGGTCAGACCATCTGGCAAAGCTAGCAAGGCATCTGCATGGGCTCAATGCAACAGATAAACAAGACAAACTTGTATGTCCCCATATTTTATTGAGGACTTTCTGTCTGTGCAGCTTGAATGTATTTGAGTTGTAAGTTGACAGAGGGGAGGATAAGCTAGGAGAGTTGGACACAAGTGTAACACCTGCTGGAAATATTATCAGGGTGCATTTGAAACTGTCCATTTACAGATCAATTACGTAGTGGGATCAGCTGTCTAGTTTGGTGACTGGCTTGTGAGGCAGCATACTTCTATCAAAATGCTGTTCATTATAAATACTTAATACTTAATAAGTTTACATTTGCAAGTTATTCCAGAGCATGATAGGACACTAGCTTGCTGACTTTATCTCTGTTGACGTGCTTTATGCACATGGTCCATTGCAGGAATGATAATTTTTCCCCTCTCTACAAAAGTCTGTGCTATCAGGTGACATAAGTCCTGTTATCTCTCTGAGCTGAAGTTACGGAGCAGCTGCTGTTACCGAATTAAGCAAAAGTAAACGTAATGGCAAACTTTGAAATCTGGTGCAGGTGTGCATCTAGGAAATTATAGTCAAATGCACAGCTGTGCTTCCTTCACTTGGCAGGAATTGGTTATTACTCCCATTAAGCCTTGAAAACCAATGATTTATGTGAAATGTGTGTTTGAAAATGTACATTATAAAATGTCAATGTCTTTTTTTGGGATTGTAGTGCATTGCACCTTTCCCAATGTATGTGATAGTTTTCCACAAATCCCCCACTTAGAAAGCAGTTCTGTAATCTGTGCTGGTGCCAACGCCTTGTGTGCAATGTTCTTTAAGCTTGCCTCAAAGTAAATATTTTCCTGGTTATAAGCGATGAAAGCTGGAGTGATGCTCAGATCCCAATCATCTTTGTGGTGGGTGACAGTGTAGGTCACCCTCCTAATTTTGGTGACTGAGTGAAAGGTTGGTATGCGCCTACTGCTGCCGGGTCTTCATCATGTGGTTATTGTAGTGAGTCAACTTCTGTGGTCATATTGTGCGCAACCTAAGCTACAGTATGTAAGGTTGTGCATCTGTGAGAAAACAGTGCGCTGCTGTATCTGTCAAGCTCAGTTGCAGCTGACCAATATAACATTTATTTGCCTCCACTCAAAAATCTGTTAAAACATCCGTCTCAAATAACAGGAAGGGAGTGCACTCAAAAATAAAGTTGTTTGTGGCGGCCTTGTTCATGCCCACTTTAGAACTGAGGGGACTGTAATTTTTGCATAGCTGGACTGCGGGTAACTGTGTATGATAAATTGAACCACAGTGTAATGATTTGTCTCCAAGGTGACAATGACAAGTGTTTGGACCCACCAAGACGAGTTTGTTTCTGTTTCCAGTTGAGTGGTTTCCCGGCTTTAGGATGTTTGTAATGTACAGCCTTTAACATCAGACAAAAAATGTTTCATGTGTTCTGTGCGTTAGCCAGATGTACAGATGTAGCCGTTTTAGAAGTCCCACGTTTACTGCATGATTGCTGAACTGCTGCTGCACTCTTGATCCCCAAGAGGAAATGTTTGGAAAAAGTAGGTTTTTCTCCCTTCAGCCTTTGAAAGATGCAGTGGGTGGATTTGGTAGAGAGACACTTGAGGTTTGTGTTCCAATATAATAATGATAATAATTTTGTTGTACTGTAACAAATTGTCTACAGTACTAATACAAGATAGATGCAGGACAAATGCATGAAGAAGTACTTGTACTTTTTGTACTTTTATCTTTGTAACTTTAAGAAAGGTCTATGTTCTTTTGTTTCTGACATGTTGTTAGGGGTGTGGCACTTGGACACTGACTATGGCAACTCCCACCCTTGGATTCATTATCCAATAGATTTGAAACCCTGTTCAACCAATTATCCAATGACAATTATACACCTGGTCTAGGTTGACTATATATGTTGTTTGCCTCATGTCTTTGTCCACTTTGACTCTGATGAAGACACAGTAGTGTCGAAACGTTAGTCTGTTTGCACAATTAAAGGCTGTGAATCTATCAGTGTGCTCCAGTCCCTTTTGTTTTCTGGAAGTTTGCTGTCCTCAAGCTGAGAAGCACCTGATTCAGCCGCATTTTGCTGGAAGATGCGCGGAGAACCCTGTTTCAGCATGAAGAAGGCCTTCTACAATGGCTAACATTGTAATCCATGTGAAAGGGGTAATCCTAAGGTCACCCAAGTCTTAAAGTCTAAAGCCTTTAACTGCTCCTTTGATGGTCTATTTAGAAAGATGACCTGTACTTGTTCTGGGAATTATTATTCCAGACAACCCAGTAATGTGATGATTGACAGTCTCACTTTCTTGTGTTAATTTCTTAGCATATCACTTTCAATAAAAATAACCTTGTTATTGCACAATGTTGAAGCAGTTCTCACAGATGAGATGGCGTCTACCACAGATGGTAATATTGTTTGCATGCCCCCTTTTCACACAGATGTATGAAAAGTAAAATCCTTAACACAGCTAAGGTTACCTGAAGGTCTTGGCTTTCTTTCCCCCAAGAAAACACATAAGCTAATATTCTGAGCAGTCCCCCACTGAAAAACAAAGGCAAGAAAAACCTCAAAACTTTGATGTCAGGAGCCTATGAGCAAATTCTCAGGGACTCTAATCTTGATAAAAGCTTGCTTTACAAATCGCAAGCTGCTACCCGTTACATGCACCTGCACAAGCAATCCTCTGGGCATTAGCAGTTTAGGTTTTGTATTAATCTTTGGTACTTTGAAAGGTGAATACCACCGATTTCAGCAACACAAATACGTTTTTCATATGCTCTTAGGACAGTTCGCCATGTATGAGCAAACATTCACCACTGTCTCACTGAAAAAAAAGAGTGGGAGAGACAATTTACAATCAATTGTTAAAGGTACCATATTCTACACTTTCCAGTGTTTATTTTATGTCTTGAGGTCCATTAAAAACCGTTTGTGTGGTATCATGTACCAAAAACTGTACCTGCCTCTCAATCCATTTTCCAGCATCTCTCTGAACCTTGCCAAGAACAGACTGTTGCTGTGTCTTTAAGGCTCATTAATATTAACAACCCCTCTGTTCTGATTGGCTAACTTCAAGAGTGAAATGTGACGCTCAACCGCTTTGAAAAAAGCACTTTGTTAGTCTATTATTTCTTACAAAAATGATAATGAGCAAACCTTTGTGACGCCACAAAGTTATGGAAGTCCAAACAGCTCATTTAGAGGCTCGCTTTTCTAATATGGATTGTGTGGATTTAGTTGGCGACTGTGCGTTTTGATACTTTCACCATGTTTAGATAGACCATCCAACTCCTTTATCATCACAGAGGCAAGGGAAATCCCGTTTTCCATGAGATGGAACCTTTAAAGATAGAAAATGTGGTTTGAGAACATCCTAAGTAATCTTCATACATGGTGCAGTGGCATTGTTCAAAAATCTGATGGTTTTATTGGTTAGAAATCTATATTTACACCTCCTAGTGCAGCATGAGGTCAGTATGAAAGATACTTTGTTTCCAGGAAGTAAAAAGTAATGGGAGTTCATTTCATGGGGACTTTAATAGTGACCTGGGACACTAAAAAGTGAAGCGGTTCAGCCATCGTTGGTGAGTCCACCTTTCTCTAGATGGACTGCTCGCTGCGGGGACAAAGTTTTGTATTTCGCTCGTAGGTTTTTTTTTTACGTCATTTCCCACGTGCCTTGAAAATGTCCCGCCGGTGACCATACCCAACACCAGAAATTAATTTGGGAATCTTTGTGGTCTCAATTAGTGGGGATGGCACACTCTTCTCAGTGGCAGCCCCAATGTATGATTTATGTTTATTTTTACATATTAATTTGCTTAATGCAGCTTTAAAAGATTATACAATAAAAGAGTGCATGACAGTGAGTATCTTGGACATTGGTTATACTATTTCCACTTCTACTACTCCACATGCAGTAAAGAAAGTCACGCATCAACTCTCTCCTAGTATTTTATCATTCCTAGAAAACATAATAAATCTAGGCTCCTCTACTGTACAACTCATCAGTGCTATCTCATGCATCAAATATTGGGTCACAGCTTCACTATCAAAAGCATGTTGGGGTTGAATGTCATGAGTGTGGGTTAATGCTGGTACACCACAATCTTTGTGTGCTGCATGCTTTTGTACAGATGTTAAGGTCTTGTTTTAATAAAAGGAGAGGTTTCAAAACAAGAGTGTTTTCCTGGAGTAGCCCTCAGGACAGAAAATTCTTCATTAGTTTGCAAAATGGTTTCTGGTTCATACAAGGCACCAGGACTTTCTCAAGGCCTGCTCGTAAAAGGCAGAGGAAAGGAAGAGGAATTAAGTTGGGCAGCGCAGAGATCCTCAACCTTGGCATTATACGATTATTTATGGAATCTGAGAATATTTGTTAAATAATTAGTATTTGTAGCCTTGAGGGTTCTTCCAATAATTATTCAAGTAAAATAGCCTGACAGGGGAAAATAAAAATAATCCTTTGGTGTCAAAGTTCACCATTCTGCACGTTTACGCTTTCAACAAGAGGTTGCAGTTATGCATTGCTTTGTTTTTGGTGGTTATGAGCAAAACAGCTGACAACCACAGTGGTAGAGGACCAGCTTACCAACTTCATGAAATTTCTCTTTAAATGCAAAATTTCCTCTACCCCAATTTTGCCTAGTCAGACAAACGGCCTGTTTAAGAAAAAGCCGTACTGCTGTCCAGTTCAGGATGACCTAGAAAACTCACTATTTTGATCTCAATGCTAATATTATTCCTTCATGTTTTGTTGTAATGCCCTACAGCATGGCACCTAACCCCAGCTCTGTGTCCTTGTTGTTTGAAAATGAAAGGTTCAGGCTCTCTAGTTGGATAATGCCAAAGACTGTAAAACCATTGAACCTAGTCTGCCTACAGACTAGGTTCAATTCAATGCCTACAGTACTGTAGTGTTTCAAGGGGGGGGGTAAAGCTTTGTGATAGACAAGCCTCTTGTTAAGGGAATGTACTTGCACAGATATAGCCTAGCCATTGCAGAATTACATTGTAGAGGTCCCACTTTTTACTGCATGCTTGCTGAACTACTGCTGCACAGTGGCTGCATTCCCAAAGGAATTATTTTTGGATAAAAAAAACAAGTTTTGCTCAGTTTTCAGCCATCCAAATTTACCCCAAGGTGGCAACTAGTTGGTTTAAAGACAGTAGAGTTTTGTGTTGCAGTATAGTAGTTTGATTCTGCTCTAGAATCTTCAAAGCTGAGTTGTCTGCAGTACTAATGAAACATGGATGCAGGACAAAGGCATGAAGGGGGACTTACAATATAACTCTATCAGTCTGCCTCACGCTACAGAGACAAGATAGAGGTCCTGTTGTATGGGCTATTCCTGTTTAAGGAAGGCTCACTATAGTACTTTTCTATTCTCATCATGTAAGATCATTTTCCAACATGTAGGCAAACTGGGTGATATTTACAAAAAGAAAATGTACGGACCATTTTCATTTTCCATTGTGTAAGCCCAATTGAGTTTGGCCGTCAGACATATAAGATAATAAAATATACGAATTGGTCTCTTAACAGGACAAGAAAATGCAACGAAGAGGGTAAAAGTGTCCACAATATTAATGAGACCATAATCCCAGTTTTACATTTTTTGGACAGGGTTTTACAGATCCACCAAGGCACAAGCTACTCTGCTGCACTGCTTCGCATATATTTTAGGCTAAACTTGTATTCTTCTTCCCACCGGTAATTTGAAAGCCAGTGGAATGTGGAAAATGATTGTAGGAGTGGAGGGGGAGGAAAAGATATGCCTTGCTTGGTCACTTTGGTGTCTGAAATCTGTAGCTGAGACGGCGTTTGACTGATTTGTGTTTCGACCACATGTGCCAGACCCGCCTGCTATTCTCAACCCGTAATTCCTCCCTGAATTCAGGCATGCGACTAATTTACTGTAGGGATAGGCTTTTTTTTTTTCTTCTATGGAGCAGAAACCTTACCCCTTTTCTGTTACAGGGCTCTCCACCAAGCACTGTAAGTGATGCCACCTGTCAGGCTGACAGCTTATTCTCCATATGGGGAGGGCCTTTATCAGCTGCAGTTGTGGGGACCAGGAAAATGTCTGCCACCTGCCAAGGATTTTAAACCTTTAACCCTCACAGCAGGTTGCTGATATTCCAGAATGTTTCAATTAGTTTACTGTACTCTATGTCTATTTGTCTGTTTATTTTGCAGCCCATTTTGGTGATAGTGAATGTGGATCCTGGTCTCTTCAGGCTACAGGGAGACAGTGTCTTGTTGTGGCAGCAGAAGCAACTCAGGCTTTCAACATTGTAAACCCCTTCCCTTTATATTGAACTGCACAGTAGATGGTCTACTGATGCAAATATCTATATGGGTCTGTACTTGACTTTCCTCCAGCTTTTTGGTCTTTTAGGCTGTTTTAAGGAATATTTTACTTGAGTTTGAGTAGCATTTTCAGGAGTTAGCTGATCAGATATGACAGGCAATGCCTTTTTTAGTTTGTGACTCCTTTTTACAAGAATCAACATTAAAACAGGTTTTGAATGGGTTGTAACAAAGGTTCAGTCCCTCTCTAAGATATTTGAAGTATTGGTTTTGAGAACAGCTGGTCCAGGTGATGTTTCCTACCCATTACCGCCATATGGTGCAGCAGGGAGTTGCTCTGCCTCCACTAAGAGCATGGTGTGGCTTCAGGCTTTGATGCTCTTCCCCTGTAAGCTCTACACTCTAACAGACAGGCCCGACATATCTTCTGAGCACAACCATAGGATCTGGACAACTTCCAGATCAGAAACCGCTCTGTTGCTCTGTCTATCACACCACAATGTTTGCATGTAGCCATGTTTACTCTATGTTGGCCAGTTATCGTAATGCACCATTTGTTAGCACAATGAACATTCCCAAACAAAGCTCAAATGGTAAAAAGAAATTCTGTCAGCAATTGCGAACTTGTGCAGTTGGAACAAAAAGCAAAGCTATACCAAGGGCCAAACTAAGGAGGTTTTAATAGAATTTCTAAAACACCAATTGCGAAAAGCAGGATAGCATTTTCTGATTCTGAGTGCCCTGTAATTTGAAGTGTGTGGGTTCAAGCCACTTATTTTGTGGTAATGGCTTTACTGGTGAGTTCTCTGAAAAGGCAGAGGCCAACGCAACCCAGGGTTGAGCTAGCTGCCTTGCCTTCCTGACTGATTGACCAAGCCGCTTCCCCTTTGGTATCTGGCCACAGTTGTTCTGCCCTCATGGCTAACCTCACTGGGCGTAGCTGTCCATTGGGTGTTTAGAAAGCCCAATAGGAGGACACCTGCCGCTGGATTTATTTATTCCGTCTCTTGCACAAACACCCATGCATTCTGTTTATGGATGCAGATGGAGAGCACATGGGGTAAACAAATGCCCAAATCCCCCTTTTTTCTAAACAACATCCAAACACCCCATATTTTAGCATCCTTATTTGAATAATGCATCCTTTGAAGCAGTTTGCCACACATCACTCAGAAGTGTCATTTAGCCAAACATAAACACTGCAGTATTTTCTAATCAGAGCTCTTGGTCGCACTGGTCGGCGTTCTGTCCTTTGCATATTTTCAAGATTAAGGTATTCTTTACTATCCCATTCGGGGAAATTCTTGTGGTCAATGAATGCATAAAAACACAGAAACATGAAATAAAAAAAAAAACATAGTACTGTTCCTAACCAGTCACTCTAAACCTCCTCTCTCATACATGCAGTCACACAAACACCCTCCCTTACATTTATCCCACATGCACGCGCACACACCCACACACATATCCATGCGCGCTCACACACCTTCTCTTACTGCTTTCCCCCATACACACACCTGAGCACAAAAAATTACACTGCAACAGAGTACAACTCAATCCAATCACCGAATCACCAAACGGTCCCATCCGCAAGTGTGTTGTAGGCTGCTAACATTATTGCACAGAGACACCCTCAAAAGAAAAACAAACAAAAGTTTCCTTGCACCTTTTTTTTGTGTGGCCTGGCTGGCCTGCTCTGTGAAGAGCTTCAAGAGAATACAGATATAACATTTAACCACTGTGCAGAGCAAGAAGTCTTTTTGAACAGTTAACTTGTGCATTTTTGTTTCTGGTGCCAAGACATCTGTCTAGTGACACACCCTATAATTATAAACGAAAAGGAAACAGCGTCTTTTGATTATTTTCATCCTTATTGCATGCATGTGCGCACACAATCAGGCCTGTTAGGACCATTACAACAAGAAAGGAAACCTTAGAAATTGAAAAGTAGTTATTTTGGGATTTCCTTTCTTCTGCATGGTGGGGGGTATCCCAGTGACATGATGGCACAGTGGAATCCTAGACGGTGACAGAAATGACAAGATTTAAACTGCCGTGGTTACACTGTAGACAGTAAAATCATAGCAGCCACTGAATTTATTGGGAAAAGTTGAAATGTGTTCATCTCTGTCCAGGAAGGGAACAATCAAAGCTATCGTCTTTATTTATTTTCTTAGATATAAACCTATTATAAATATAACTTGGATTAAAATTTCTGGGTGGATGGAAAAGCCGCACGTTTGCCAGGAGAGTGTCCGGAGTGTGGAAAGGGTGGGTGCAGTCTATCAACCGTCCATGCAGAGGCTTGTGATGAGAGGTTGTGTTAAAGGCTGCTCAACCAGATTACCGTGACTCACTGTGCAGTGCAAACAGCTCACAGCCCTGCTCCTGTATCTAAAAAGCATACTGTCAGAGCACACACGCTGACACATTGCACAAAGCCACGGGCCTGATTGAGTGTGTACAGTAGGTGTGTGCATGTGTGGTGTCTTTGCAGCCCGTTACTTCCTATCTGTCTACAAAGCTCTGATTTGAACTGAATTCAGCTGCTGTTCTGAAGAGTTGAATTAGGCTATTCGTAAAAATAATTATTGCAATTATTTGGGATATTGTGACACCCTGGCTCTGTCTCAAAAAATAAGAAGATAAGATAAAATAGCACTTTATTGATCTTTATTGACTTTTACTGATATTTTAGCTAGCATTTCTAGGTTGGAAATTAAAAATTTTCAAGTTGTAGTATGGTCTCATTTGGGTAGGACACATAGGAAGCATCCTTTTAAAGTACCTTTTTTAGGCGATTTTGAAAGATACAGTGGTTTCAACAAGGTAAAACGCATCCACTGTGTAAATTAGTGCAAAATAAATAGTGAAAGTTCTCAGGTCATGGATAATCTCAAAGTTAAATATATGCATGTACCACAGAGTGAGCAAAGTATTTTAAAAAAAGACATGCTCTGGGTGCTTTTGGGGTCAGTTTTGAGTATCTGTTGGCACATTAGGACTGTATTGGAGAGCCCAGGTAAGCCAGATGTAAATATATGTAAGTAGCTATATAGTGAAGCAATGGAGGAGATTTTGGTCAGAATTGATCAGTATGATGGAAAATGATGAGAATATAGTGTCCTGGTTTAAAATAGCTGGAATTCTGCTTTAACTTCTAGAGCTTGGTGATCTGATTGTTAAAACAAGTTCTCAGAGTGACCTTCACATTGAAAATAACAAGAAAAAGAAGAGTTAGGGTTAGGAGCAGTTAATAGGGGTTCCTGGTGCTCTCTCAGGCTTAGTGCTCTTGGTCCCCTTGCGCTGGCTAATGCAGGTTAGCGACTGGTGACCTGGCTGGTGCTTACAAACAGCTCAGTAAGTGAGCTCTGGATCGCATATCCTGCAGGATGTGTAATTCGGGTAGATCCCCGCAGATGCCGCACACCTCAGCACATATGGTTTCCACCGTCGCATCTATTACACAAGCCGGCCGTGTGAAGTCACTTCCAAGTCAAATAAGCAACGGCCCCTCCTCATCCTACTCCTCAACCCCTCCCAAACCCCCAACACACACACTCGTACGCACCCCTCAAGGAATATCTAAAAAGGGGACAAGGGCAAAGTCTGCCAAAAAAAAGGACTCCCACCTAAAACATTCCTGTAGTACAGGCCGTGTTTTCATTACCCCAACAAATTTACACAGTTGTTAGTGATGGCCCGGGATTCCTCCTAAAGCGCAGCCCACCAATAATAAACAGTATGGCAGCTGACACCGCAAGACACCTGCACAGCTCCCTGACAGTGCAGGATTGTTCCCAGGGATTGGGGGGTTGGTGTGGGCAGAGGTGGGCCGGCGGATGGGGGGCATGGGGGCTGATGGAGGGGTTGGTGGTAGTGTGTGTGTGTGTGTTTGTGTGTGTGAGTGTGTGTGTGTGTGTGTGTGTGTGCGGGGTAGTTAAAGTAAACATAGTCAAAGTATTATCCTCCGCTGTGAGGGTGCTGTCTCGCTGACCTGGTGCTAACACCTACATCTCATACACACACTCTCTCTCACAACACACACACACATACACACCAGGGCTGAAGGATATTGACGAAAAATCTAATTGTGATTATTTGAAACAATATTGCAATTGTGATTTAAACTGCACTTTTTTTGCCATACATTTTTTAGAACTTTAAAATTGTTTAAAGAAAAGTGATTTTATATAAAAAAAAAAAAAAATGTGTGCAGGATTTACTGAGTTTGAGTTTGATGAAAGGTTTTCACCAGTAAGTTCATATAGCGATTTCGATTTTTTTCCCCGATTAATTGTTCAGCTGTAATACACACACATACCTTCAGATGCATGTGTCAATGGAAAACCAGCCTTTTATGCGTGGGTGCTACTGTGTGATGAAAGCCACTCAGTAATTTCCTCCCTGCTACTGGGAGAAACCATGGATGGATGGTGGATACCACAGGGTGGCAAGTCAGCTCTACTCTATCGCTCTCTTCACCTCTCTCTCTCATACACACTTCACACACACACACACATTTACACATACACACCTCATGCCACAGGATGTCAGGTGGTCCGACCATTGTGTCACCACCTGTAGGACATTGTCAAACTACAAAGGAGCAGCACAGTACGTGTCAGTCTGCTGTCAGCTTCTGTTTGACTTGAATTTGTAAATCCCTCTCTTTCAGCCACGGGGCTTTGAAAGATTAGCTAAGGGTTTGCGGAGTAATTCACATCTGTGTAGGTTTTGGTGATTGTCAAGAGGCAGGGGATCCCTCCACGGTTTTCACAGACCTCACTGATTACAATTGTCAACAGTGTTCAAGTTTCACTGTTTGTTTCCGAGCACATAAACATGTCCATATTGGATTTTTTGAGGGTGGGGTACCCAAGAGGATTTGAGATGCTTTGTTGTGTTTATAAATTGCACGGATCATGGATTTAAAGGGAACTCCCGCTCTACTGTTCTGTAGTGGTTTATGTAACCTTCATCTTAAGGTCACCGGTGTTTTCCTTCCAGCCATCTGAAATTTCAACTGTGTACACATAAAAAAAAAAAAAGAGTTTCAAAGAGGAGCACCTGAATATTGAGTATCACAAAGAGCCAGCCTTTACCTGGGACCTGTGCGGCGCGGAGCTTCTCAGGCGCTAAGCGGAGGGATGTTTGCCATAAAGCGGGGGCCTCTCGCTCGCTGCCCTGTGAGGTCACAGCACCTGTTCCCGGTAATTGCTGGCAGGTGACGTAAGGCCTCCATTTGTTTTCCATGGTGTAAGGTGAAGGTCCCACGTCTCCCTGCAAGACTCAGGCTGGAAACTAGTGTTGCTTGTTTGTAGCCAATAACTAAAGGCAGCAGAGTCTGACTTGATCCTTCTGCCCCCCCCGCTACCCAGTAGTTAATAAACTTTTTTCACAGCAATATGTCACCAGTTTTCAGGGCTATTTTCAGTATCAATTCAGGTATTGTGTGAAACATTCAGATCAATTCATTCAATTTAAAACTTGTTTACTCGTACAGTGGATCTGTTTCCTCTCGGTGGCCTCACACCTGCTAGTTGTTGCCACATGGGAACAACATTAAGTTTCCACTAATGTTGGGCTAGTTAACCATCCAGGCAGCAGAGAAACAGAAGTTTAGAGGCTACCGCTTTGTGTAGAGCAGCATAACAGGCAGCCAATCAGGAGCCTGTTTGATACAGAGCCATTTGTTTTTACCTTAATTTGATTGGCTTACAGTCAGAGAGAGTACAGTGGTCAGCATGTACAAAGTTTGAATACAGGCAAAGACCGAAGACTGTATATAAGTGAGATGTTTACAAGAAAAAGTTATTGGCCACTATGGCAGAAGACCCTTATTTATTTATTTATCCACCTAAGACAAAATTTACTGTCATTTGGCACTTGGTGGGTGTTAATTTCGAACTCTGCCGCTACCCAACTGTTACTCGCTATCTTTTGCTCTTGCCAGCTCCACCTGATGATGTGTTTTCAAGGCTGGCCGCGGGAGCACAGAAGCTAGTCGATAGGGTAGCTGGCCCCGGCCCCCGGCCAGCTGTGAACCTGATAGCATCTGTTTTAAACATTTGAGAGAGAGAGAGAGAGAGAGAGGAGCCCTCTTTTCCTTGGAGTTCTGGAGCACTAGTTATCTCACGCCTTTTAGTAAAGGGATCCACAGATGGCCCGTGTCCTGACAGTAATACAAATGTGATATCACTGGCAGAGGTATTCCGCTCGGATCCTCTTACTGTGTTACTGTAGGTTGACAAGTGGGATTCATTCACGCCCAGAGTAAACAAGACCAGTCAGACACAAAAAGAAGCCTCCTTTCCCAAGAAGAGGCAGACAAAAAAAGAAAGAAAAGCCTCCTTTTTATCTTTGTGAAGGCAGACAAAACACCCTCTTCACACCTGAGTGTGTATTCTGTTTTGAGTTTTTCCCGTCCATTGTCATCGCGTGTTATCTAAACCATCAAATCAACATGAAAAGATCATTTCATGTTTTGCTGTCACCCGAGGGGATTTGGACAACTTGCCTTTCATTTGCTTTGTCTGAATCTGGTGACAAACTCATTTATCATCCGTTTTTTTTCCCCTCTTTTGTCTAGGTAGACATAGTTTGAGTTCACTTCAAAGAACTGGTGTCTGACGGTCTGCAGGGAAGCAATCTGTAGAAATAAGTGTTTTGTTTGCATCGAAGAATCCAACTTTTTGTTATCCTTACTTGTACTGTCCCAATCAGAAGTCAGTGTTTACACTGTAGGCTTACGCTGTCTAAATTCAGCAATTCTACCTCCAAAGCAGCATCTATCATTCTGATACTCTTGATCTTTTTGACTGTGGAAGTACATTTCTGTTTTGCACTCCTTAACCAAACAATACACACAGCCTAACCTAACTCAGGGCCCCGCTGTCATTTCAAGCTGAATATTATATCTGCTGCATTCTTGCCCCGGCCGTAGGTGTGTTGGAACGGAACTGAGACTCTAGTTAAGTCGCAGGACTCAACCCGAGTCCCACTCACTTGTCTGAGCAGGATATTCTGCTGACAGCCCACCTCGGTCGGCCGGGCCGGCGCAGGCTCACACAAGCTGGAGTCGTTCTGATTCGAGGCCGATTCACATAGTATAACATGAGCCTTTGTATTTCAAAGTGGGTGTATTTGTAACAGATCCCCTCTATCTCTCCACTATTAACAAGTGACATTGGCCTCCTTGGCTTTTACTCAGGAGGCTGGATGGTCATGATTATTTACACAGGGTTTCCTCCTTCTTCTCTCTTTTTACAGTCAGTCATTTTCATAAGGGACCATAATGCCGTTGGACAGGAAGTGTCTGGCTATATAGACTACGCCCACAGACTCAAAACCGAAGATTTTGAACCATATTTCAGCGGAAAGAAGAGGCTCATGCCAAGACGATCTGATTTATGGTGAGTCTACTTTTATTGTAACATGTCCACGTTGGTTGGGGAGGCCTTGAGTTGAGTGGGATTTGACAAGATGTGAAGGGTAAGGAAATCTTATTATCCGGGATTAAAGATTTAGTTTGACGTGAGAGACCAACAGGCTTGGAAGGAACTGTGCAAAGGGCCGGTGTGGTTAGTATGTACAACACCAGCCATTGTGGCTTCAGCACACCATCAAGGCACCAAATCTCCTTTCTACATCGACGTGGAATAAATATACACTCAAGAGAAGCTAAGAAAAGAATTGCCAAAGCGCTGACTCTGCCTGGACAAGACAGACATGATTAGGTTGAGTTGGGATGATGGGCTAAGTTTAGAGTGCGCTTAAACTATGAGATTTGGATCTTGATTTACTGTGATCTAAATTTGTCATCTGGGATACATTTATTAGATATTATTGCTCTGGGAAGGCCTCCAGGCTTGCAATTTTTTTTTACCCAGATAGATAAATAGATAGATAGATACTTTATTAATCACAGAAGGAAATTACAGCATTACAGCAGCTATACACACAAACACACAGTAGTTGCAATCTTCTAAATTTGAGAGGCAGCCTAAATTAGAGCTGAATCAAGTAAAAAATCTTGTAGTTTGTCTTTAGAGTTCATTTTGATGGAAAATGTTAAGGCCTGAATTCTCATACATGGATTACATCCAGTACTACACTAGATATCAGTAAAAGGAAAAAAAAAAACAGATATCAGTGAGAGGAAAAAAAAAATCTAAAAGAAGCCTTACACACAAAAGTAGGACTGTAATCCTGAATCCCTAATCAAAAGTAGGGCTGCAGGCTGAGACTACGCCTGGACTTAAGAAACAAGGAACGCCTCCTTTGTCAACTATGTTTATTTTAACCTTTATTGATCCAAGGGAAGTTGAATGAGCACGCATGCTCATTTTCAGCAACACCCCGCTTCACGTCTGCACAGTTACACATGTGACAGTTTCCTACTTTTGGCTACTGAGCAGCTCTACTGGAGTAATTGGGAGTTAAATGCCTTGCTCAGGGGCAAGAGGGAAGCACGCTCTCATCCACTTGTCCAGCCAGTCTGGGATTTGAACTGGTGATCTTCTGGTCACAATCCTGCCTCACTAACCTCTAGGCCACTGCCATCTGATCAAGCAGCAAGTTGAATTTATATAAATGGCTGAATCACTAAGCAAGAATATATCCTATTATTCCTGTCTCCATTCATTTGGGGGTATTTAGCCGTCAAGACAGTGATAAACAGACTTATGTTCAACAGCTAACTACATGTGTCAGTGCCAATGGAACGATTCCAGGTCATCCCCCACCTGAACTGCTGAACTTATGGGTGAAAGCTCAAATCTCGCCTGCATCCTTCAGCAGGGCAGGTAACATCTTCTTCGTAATTGTCTAACAGTGGAGCTGTGTACATAGAGAGCTGGCAGCAAATCCTTGGAACCAAAAGCGATCCCACATTCCACATGTTCTTGCATAGTAACATATTCCCTACATTTCAGATATGTGCTAGAAATCCCATGAGGACAAACACACCTGGACAGGGGAGAGAATGCGGGTGTGTATTACATGGTTATGTTCACACCTAGCCAAACAACAGGCAACCCGTACAACCTCAGTGACACCGTAGCTCCAAATTCCACAGTTAGGACTAAACATGTTTTCTAAATGCTCCAGTTTAGAAAAAAACAAGATGTGAATGTTTTTAGGGTTCACTAATTATAAAACCCCATCTACTATTCCAAATTCAGGATGCCACAGAGTATAAATTGTCTCAACCATGCCTCCATAAATATTGTTTCTCAATAATGACAAGTTCCTTGCATGTCAAGCAGTATAACACATACAATGTCCTGTCATTCTACAATAGGTATCGTGCATTCTCATGAGGTGCAGTTTAAGGACGACCTACGCCATTAGCTCCTTTTCCACTAAGAAACTTCAGCCCAAGAATTTAAGCCTCAAACAATTTTTTATTTTTGCATGATCATCACACAAAAATAAAAAAAAACATGGCAACGGGCAATGGACAATTTAACTTAACAGTGTAACTTTTTAACAACTTGCAAGAAAATGACGCTGACAGTTATGACTCTGTGTCTGTTGCTATTTGGCCTGATATGTGTCCACTGATTTTGGCCAATTCGTTAAGTATGATTTTGATTTTGTATGGCGCATCTCTCCGCACTGGTTCGTCGGTAACACTTTACAATAAGGGTACACTAAGTTAAGAGTTAGTTAATGCTTAATAAGCTTAATTAACAGTTAACTAATGTGTAATTTACTAATGGTGTTCATGTTAACTAAGGTATTCATTTATACATTATGTAATAGTTTATAAAGATGACTATTAAATAATAATGTATAATGTATAAATTAATACCTTAGTTAACATGAACACCATTAGTAATGATTACCAGACACATTAGTTAACTGTTAATTAAGGGTTAGTTCATGCTTATTAAGCATTAACTAACCCTTAATTAATGTACCCTTACTGTAAAGTGTTACCAGCTGCTTCTGGATATTGCGGTCCACCCAGTAGACAGCACCTAGACACCTGTGTTGTCTAGACATTTTTTGTTGAACAAAATATGTAAAATATATAAATAGAATTACTAAAAATAGAATAGCCTACAATGCTAAAACTTGCTCACTAGTAGAAGTTTAATCAGTAGTTTCTGTGACAACAAGCAATCTACGTAATATAAGCACTAGGGCTTACAGTTTTGGACCAGGGTGTTTAGCTGGTCCTTAAGCACCTGAATTAAGCCCCAAGTAAGCCCCACTGAAGGTCCAAAAATCAAAGTGGAAAACAAAAAAAGTCCTAGGCTTAGGTTCCTGGGCTTAAGTTCCTTAGTGGAAAAGAGGCTATTGATAATCACAAAACTCCTCAGAAAGCTGTCTTCTTCTAAACACAATGAGCATATTAGTGTTCAAAGTGGAACAGTTTGCGGTTTGTAGAAAACATTTTTTACTTCCACAATTAAAGGAGAACGAAGAACGAGGGTCTGATTTTATTGTTGGAAGTGGTTTTCCCTTTTCTTGGGCACAAAAGTGTCCGAAGTGTAAAGCTTTGTTGTTTTATTTATCCGTGTCTCACCATGTGAACTCACACACACTCACCGCTCGCAGCCTTGAACTCTGCCTCCTCTCTGTGGAGTGGAAGCCCTAACGAGCTGGAGGTGTGAGTCAGTGAGCGAGCATGCCTGGAGGTACGGCCTCCTCCTCCCTAATGATGCTTTTATGAGGCGTTCCCCTCCATGGGTCTCCCTGTCCTCCTCCCCGTCCGACGTCTCACTCCCCCTCCTCATCTCTTTCTTCCTCCACTCTCTAAATCTGTATCTCCTCTGCCTTCTACGTGTATCTGTATTTATTTACAACTTACGCAAACTCTGGTTCTGTGCTTTGCTACCTCTCGCCTTCCTATCTCCTCCTCCGCCTTGCTTTTTTTTTTTTTTTTTTTTTTTTTTTTTTCTGCCTCTCTGTCGGGAACAATAACACCCAGTGTGGTTGCCACTAAGAGGGAGCAGATGCTGGAGCTGCTGCCCACTCGGTGCACCAAACCTCCCACCGCAGGACTCTGAATCCTGTCCCTCCTCCTCCTCCACAGCCACAAAGAACGCAGCCCAGCGACACCAGCGCCAGCTCCAGCCTCCACCTCCCACCTCCAGCAAGGGTGGATAGGTTCACACAGGCAATCTGAGCAGTCGCAGAGCGAGCGTCTCCCTTGATAAAAAACTATGTAGAATACGAACACAAGAAGAAGACAAATGAATGAGTTGGATGCATTTTGAAGAAAGTAATGTCATTGGCATGTATTGGAAAGTATATCTCCGCGCTAGAGCGAACCAGTAAAGCAGCATCAGGGCGAGGAAAACGTATCTTGACGGGCCAACTTTGTGTGATTAATCTCAGAGTGCTATGTGAATAATGAGACTCATATCTCAAGAAAACCAATGCCAGCTACTGTCTGGATTCTCATAACAAAACTCCAGCACACTCACAAGCTGGATGCTGGACACTCAAGCACACTTGCTCTTCCCTTGTTTGACAATAACTTTCAAAAGCCCTTTAAGGCAGTGATTCTCAAACTTTTTCATATCAAGGACCCCTAATTTAGTCCACATTAGAGCTACAGACCCCCATTTGGTGAGATTTTGTCTCGAATCCAAATCTGAGAATATGTTTATTGTCAGATATGATTTTGTCCAGAATTCCATGACTATCTGTATTGTAGGTAGAGAGATAACAGAGAAACTATGATCAAAACAGTCATTCTTCTACTTTCTTTAATTGTGTTAACTTCCTGTAAATGAAATAATGCTGAAGTTTAACAATTCATCAGTTTGCTAGGGACCCCCTGGAACCCCCTCAAGGACCCCTGGTGGTCCCCGGACCCCACGTTGAGAACCACTGCTTTAAGGCACTTTAACACCTACCTGCTCCAGTGGAATTAATTAAGTTATAAACTCTTATTGTACTGGGCAATGTGCAGACCTGAACGTGTTTAAAGTCATAATGATATGAAAAATGATTATCCATATCATAACATAAACCTATTCAACAGTGAATGCCAAAAAAAAATACAAAATGTTCATGTTCTTGTATTTTTATGTCAAAATCCCATCACTTCTACTTACTGGAAAATTTTTAGTGGCTACTTCATCACGTACCAGTAGGCGTCCCTAAAACTCTCAACCAATAATCACAGATTTTTGGACAGTCCCCCCTCTGCCCCTCCCATCATGTAAAACCTGCAATTTCACAGCTTTCAAAATGACACGAGAGCCAGCATGGTGCAGTGGTGCATTTTTGGGTGTTCATCCCCAGTGGCTGGAATGTATTCATTTTGAAAAATCAAAATTGATAATTATAGCTCAAGATTTTGTACAAACTATTTTTAACTTTTGAAAACTTTTGAACAGTCCCTCCCTGTGTTATGTCCCGCCCCAACATCCTGTTCCAACTGGAAATGCGTCAAATTACGGAAGCAATACACCATACAAATGCCGGGTTATAATAATATAATAAAAATAATAATAGCCGGGACTTGTATTTCACAATGATAGGAACTACAACTTTATTTTTTGAGAAACGTATGGTTTCTGACTTATTAATGCATAGCCATTAATGGATCCCTGTGTTTTGACAAGTCATCTTTAAGAAGCAGTCAAAAACAACCAAATAACAACCAAACAAACAGAACGGTTGGTCAGTTGTATTCTGACAGAGCTGAACTCATTCATACATTTGTTTTTTTTCTCATATTTTCTTTTTGTCTTTCACACTTTCATTCACATCCATAATTTCTGCATTTGCGTTCACTCTATAGAAGCCGCAAGGGACAAAATCAGTTGAACGCTGAGCTTGATTTATTTTACCAGGCACACTGGGTGGGTGGGTCATATAAACATCATTTGTAAAGGCATATGTTGTAAGCCTCCGCCCTCCTGGGAAACCGGTAAAAATAAATCAAGCGCAGCGTTTTTCGGGGGATGTCCCTTGTTGCTTCTGTAGAAAGTCGATATGTTGGAAACAGTTAAAATACAAAAACATAGAATAATAATAACTATATTTGTATAGCACTTTTCTTGACAAAGTTAAGAAGTGCTGTGCATATTAATTATGAGTGATGATAATTGATTAAGATTTGCTGAACTTTGTCTGAAACTTATGAATGAGTATAGCAATGTCAGACCAAGAGAGATGATAATCGTGAAAATAGTCTGAATTAGTTTTTGTCACCCAGGATCAAAATCACCATCAAAACTCTGAGCTTTTAGTAAATAATATAAGTTACTGTATATCGCATATTTACTGTAACAACACATTGTGATTCACTGACGATGCACAGTATCATGTTGGATTTGCTTACAGCTAAAGCTAATACAAATTCCTCTTCGCTTTGTAAGTCTCTACTTTTTACTGTGAGCCTCCAGCACGCACGCACACACACACACACACACACACACACACACGATAGTCCTGACCCTCACCTAATTATCCCACAGATCTGCAGCTCCATGCACCCAGCTTCCTGCCACTCCAGATGTGCCTCCAGCATCTCTGATGTCTATTTAATGTTCCCCAGCAAAGTGACCATCTGTTTATGCACTCTGGCCATTTCCCTCCTTTCTCTCTCTGTCTCCTGCTCTCTATTCCCTCTACTCACTATAAGGGCTTGGAGAGGCTGGGCGCCATCTTGCATAGATAGTGGTCTTAATTGGTTTACTGTGCTTTTGGACCGTACATTGTTATGTTCCATGTTAAGGCATGAGCCCGAAGCAGAAAAGAGCAAGAGCCTTACCAAACAAACTAAATATTTTTCAAGCTATATGTTAAACCTGTTAACTGGTAAATGTAGTTGATGTTCATCTGAGATCAGCAGTAGCATAGCTTTATTATGTAACAAAGGCAGAATTGCTATGAAGAGTGCTTTTTGAAATGCTGGAACTTATAAATCTTGCCTGCGTGCTAGCTCTACGCTGTGTGCATTTGGCGACAGACTGAAACATTGAACTTGAAGGATCTGCTCAGTAGAAAAACAGCGCATGCCTCCTCTGAGGCCAAAACCATATTGCCTCCATGCTCAGCCTCTGCAATGCACCTGTGTGTCTGGCTTCATTTGCTGCTGTGAAAATATTTGCACTGCTGTCCTACTTTATTAACTTTTAATACAAAAGAGAAACTGTTCCAGCTCTGAAGGTGATTTAGCAGGTCGGCCTGAAGCATTGTGTCCGTGCTTTAATGGGGGCGGTGGGATATTCTGTTACAATGGAGTTTGCCAGCTCTGATAAATATTTGCCGGTAAGCCGGAACGTTCCACGTCATGTGTGTCGATCTTCACACATGGTGCGCACACACATTTTATTGGCTGGATCCTCAGGGCAACATTCAAATGGATTGTTTGTTCTCTGTGCTGATACTGTTTGGATTGCTTTGATAGATTAACGCAGTGCTCCACCAGCGATAGCATCATCTGGGACCTCCTGCCAAGTTTGATAGGCTTTCTGTGTCAGCAATAATTAAGATTTAATGTCTGAAACAATCAGTTGATTTTGCAGTGGTCCACATTTTAAAGCTCAAAGTAGGACTGTAAAATGACACAAGCTTTCAAGACTTTATTATCAACGACCATAAATCTCCGCTGTCGTTGTTATAAGTGTTATCATACCAGACTGATAAGTTGTAGTTGGTGAGCATTCTTGGAATATGAGTGAAGATATTGGGCCAGTCCCCGGTATTATTCTAGGCCCTTTTTAAAAACTGAGGCTGACCCAGAGGGAGCGCTGCATAGTTAACCTCTCTCGGTCAAGGTGCTATTAGCCTCTTGAGCTCCAGTCATATGGAATAGAGTATAACACCCAATTGTGTCACTGCATTATGTAATGCCTCTGGCCTGTGTGTGTGTGTGTGTGTGTGTGTGTGTGTGTGTAGCTCTATTAGAGGACCTGACAGCAAGCCACAACACCTTGAAATACATCAAATGGTCTCTCTTTGTTTTGAGCATGTGGTGTAATAGGCTCAAAATAAGGAGCTCACGTGTGGAAAAAAAAAGTTAATATGCAAATGGCAAAAGCTGGGAGACTGGACTTTGACAAAGTAGATTCTGCCATTATATAAAAAACAAGTCTCACTTTTTTTCGTCCCTATTTACAGTTAGTAAACATACAATTTTCTTTGTTCCATCGGCATAATTGTCCTCTGACTGGATTTCGGCGTTGCACTGAAATAATAATAAAATAATAAACATAAAGCAATTCACTTAAAAACAATTTAGCAGCTTGACTAGTTTTTTTTTTTATATATTGTCAGAATCTGCTTTGTCAGCATTCCTTTATGTGCTAGAAGTGTGATTTTCAGACTGTTCCTCCATACAATGGCAGTGAACAGCGAGAGAAAAAACACAATTCTCCAAGTCTCCTCTGCTGGAGCAACAGATCACAGAGACTCACAGATTTTGGGGTTTTATCATGGAGGAAGATACACAACCCAAGGTGCTACCAAAGTTCACCATCACTTTAAATTGGCCATACATACCTATGCGCTGTATATGATGTAACTATCCATTATGCAGTTTAGGGTGAGAACCCTAAACTGAACCCCCCATTTTAAATCCCAGCTTGGATGTCATGTAAATGTGTGTATGTCATTGAGGTTATCAAGTGTGTATCTCCCATCACTAATGTGTCTTCGAATTGGACCCATGACACCCCCAGAAGGCTTCATAGTAAATTATGGACCCCCCAACCCCCCCTGCTCTCAACGCTGACTAGACCCATTCTGATCTACACTGCAAACATTAAATTGACAAACAGTTATTGGACCAGTATTCTTCATTTACGACAAAAAAAAAAAACGAGCTGAATGAATATGCACCCTAGGTATTTGCTCTTTTGTAATATATATCATCCAGTCCACAGAGTTTAGCTCCTCTGAGCCCTGTAATGAGACTGTTGACATTACTCTGGAAAATGACCGCCTGGAGATAACAATAGAGCTAAGCACGGTAACTATGGAAAGTGAAAGGACACAGTGCACGTGTCAAACGGCAGTGGTGAATGCATAGGGAAACCAGGAACCGGTGCTAAGATCAGGGAGCACCGTCATTGTTTCCACCAAATCCAGGTTCTCACACTTTTACTGGTCCATGTGTCTGGGTGTGGTGCCATCCAGCTGCTGGGGCTTTCTTTGTGACCAAATGCGCACCGACCATGAAGTCAGTTGCCCCGGTGACATTTCATATGGGACTGTGAAGGAGGCGGGTCCGATCGGCAAGTCCAAGTAACGTACTGTACGAAATTCTCAGCCGTACTTCAAAAATTCTTCATTTTTTTTTTTACACTTTCCGTCAGTCTTTTTCATGTTCAGTGTTAAAATATCTCACATCTGTCCCATTTCTCTACCAAAAGCAAGCGGTTCACCATGGCATAAAAGTGGTCTACCAAAAAAATGTTAATTGTTGTATGGCATTTCGGTATAAATAGTCGCTGAAAACGCTGTCAAACCTAATTTGCAAAGAGAGGAAGTATGCATGTGTCTATGTGAGCAAGTCTCAGACAATATAATTTTCCTCTGAGCTTTGGGGGGAAAAAACCTCAATTTGTATTTCATAATTGGGGCATTGCAGTAGTCTATTCTGAACCTGCGTTACTCAGCGCTGCTGGCAGTTCAGAAAAAAAACGTCCAGACTTCTCGTCCTATCATACCTTATAATTTTATGCATCAGTGTATCTCCCCACAAAGTTTGGACTGTCAGTGTCAGGAGGAGTCCAGTGTGTGTGTTTACTGCAGGAGCAGTCCTCTGCAGAAGCTGACAGGAGATGTTTGACAGACGTCTGAGACACCAGATGGCATCCAGCCGAGACCTAACAGGAGCCATCAGCTTTCACTTCGAGAAAACGAGTTTCGTTTGTCTGTTTTTTCATACGGTACAAAAACTATTGTAGCCTATGGAACGGTCATAGCAAAACCTACTAGTTTTGATTAGTCTCGTGCTTCTATGTCAAGGAGGGTGGCTCCTACAGAAGAACAGAGCTGCAGCATGACCAGAGAGGGCCAGCGGTCTTTCAGTATGGGTCGGCCACATCTCCTGGTCCCATGAGTTGGGTCTACGGTCTGTATTGAGAAGTTTAGCCATGGTGTGATCAAGGTCAATCCTTTCCCCTCAATCTGAATTACTGTCTTTGGGTATATGACAAGCAAGCAATCCAGGAAAGTCATCTTGCCAAGATACCAGCAGTAAACTCCATTGCTCTCCCTTTATTGGCTGGAACGGTCCTTTTCATAGCTATTCAGAAACAGGTCATTCTGCAGTGATACGTATTTACATTTCCCATAATTGCGTGGCGGGGGTCTGTGGGTTTTGGAAAGGCCACATGGGTAGGTTTTTATGTTGCTGGTGCTATATGTTTGCTTGTAATTTGTAGCAAGCTTACTTAATATGTTGTAGTCAGAAAATATTTTTATGGCCCAAATGCAAATGGGTATTTGCGAACAAGTTTTATGTGGCACTAGAGATTGCCACTGAAACAAATCTTGGAGAAAACGTAACTGTAGTCTGACACCAGCCAAACAAGGACAATATTTCAAAGATTGCCGTCTCCTCAAAATGTAAATGTAAACATTTTGAGATTTATTTTTTATGGTCTGGCTCATTAATATTTTACATCTCTTGTTCATCATGTATGGGCTGCAGTAAAGCAATGCAGCAAGTGAAATATAACATGTAGTGTGCTGGCATCATTCCATGATGTTATGAGCCCATTCGATATGCACAACTTGCTGCGGAGACCCTCAGCCCCACCCGCTCTACCCCCTGCACAATGTGCCTCTCCCCCAGATTTACACAGAGCCTCCTCCCTAAGGTCCAACTTTGTTCTTGGACCACAAACTACTGCTGGGGAATAGCCGAGGCCCACTAAAGCAACCTTGAGCGCCTCAAAGTGTGACATTTGGAGTTGTATTACTGCAAAGCAGCTGGCTCTCGCACCGCTGGAGCTAGTGATGAGAACCACTGAAAAGGGCCAGAATGTCACTACAGTCTGGAGCACGGCTCCACCAGGAGCACAGCTTATTTATTACTTATCGAGTGCTGTGATAACAGTCAAACCTGTTACCACCGCAGTGTAATTGAGGCTGCTGTCTGTCGTTAGGCTCGGTCAGTTGAGTGTTGTACATTCAAAATACTTGTGGGGCCTTTTTGTGGCATGGGAGACATCTTGGGTTTAAATGTTCAAAGGGGACAAAGGCTTCAAACATAAAGTTGTCCAACTCCAAAAGGTGTCATGCTGCAGACAGTCCACAGAATTTTGAGACTAGTATCTTAGCTTTTACTATGTAAAACTACATCAACTGCAGTTTGTACTCTTCTTGTGAGCCTGCAATGAGTTCAGGCAAACTTACCATGGGAACAATGCAAAATGCAAAACTACTATAATGAGATGTTTTCAATTCCCAACCAGCCTCATTGTAATTCCCATCAACAAAGGCGAAAGATCTGCCAACTTTGTGGTTAGGGAATGTCAGGTTGATATGGATGGATTTTCTTTCCTGCTCTTCTTCAACAAGAATCTTATCTCCAGCAATCTGCTTGAAGGGCTTTATTTGATCAGTGATGAGAGAACAACACCACAACTACTGCTAAATGCATAATACATCAAACTGACATGTTATAAAATCAGATCCTCCAGTTGATGTACTACATTTTAAACATATTACTGTAGCTCAAATGTCCCAACGGTTATTTTTCCCTCAGCTCTGACTGTGTTGCAAACACAATCGCACACTGTTGCTGCTCTGCTTGTGTCAATAAAAGAAAGCGGAAAAGGAGCGGAGGATCCAATCGGATGCCGTAAATTAATCGGCCATTTATTTTGGAACTCAACCCTCTCTATGGTTTCAATTGCTTATTAGCCACAGCTTTACGTTAATGCCTGGCCTTGGCGAACTCCAACACGGCACCCTCAAATCAAATTGGAAACAGACTTTACTTGCTCCCACTCTTACAAAAAGAGACATTACTCTGCAGGTTGCGTTCCTTTTTTTTTCGGCTAAACAAATGTGTTTTATAACCAGCTGTCGGACATTGACATTGAATACTGTGCAATCCGTGATGTTTTGTTTCCTCCATGAAACATGCGAAGTCGTGACCTCAGCACGGTGCTCATGTGGCATGTGTTGGAGAATGACCCGGGTGTTTTAAAGCCTCCTGCTGACTGAGCCCATAAATGAAAATGTTCCATAAAGGCATGTCAAACGGCCAGGTAGCACACACCGCTAGCATATCAACAGCATGTTTTTTGCCTTATCAGCTTTCCTACCATGCAAAGAAATATGTACAGTACAGTACAGTATTTGTATATACCTTTTGTCTTAGATGTTTATTTATTTGTTTTCTGCATTAGTGTGTCAATAGACTGATCTTTATAGTTATTTCTTTTCTATTTAGAAACTGTTCATTTCATTATTTTTGAAAGCATCTTCACTTTATGGATTTTTTTTTTACATGTGCCTAAGACTTGTATATTATTACCATTTTTTGCATTATGTTCAGTTAAAAGAAAGTCTGCCTTCATGCATGTATTCTGCATTATCCTGCATTATCCTGCATTAGTGCTGCAGATAACTGATGAATGTTAGTAGAACCAAAGCAGCACATCATAACACACAACTTTAGTGTCTCTGAGCTGGTTCCCAGACCTTGCTATGTAAACTTAGACTGGCTTAAAATGGAGCAAAACTTCTCCCCAACTTCTTCCCAAAAACCTCTTTGGGAAGCATGCAGTAAAAACTCGGGCCTCCACAATGGCTACATCTGTATCATCTAACTGTGGGTTTATTTTATTTTCAAAGCTACCAGAACTGGAAGACACAGATGTCCACGTCCAACTCGAGCCCGAACTACCAGGTGATTTATGATAACCCCACTGGCCTGCTCTTCAAGAACAAGAGGGACAGAAAGATCCTGAATGTGGATCCATGGGTAAGTTTTTGTTCTTTTTCCAACACTGACACCGGTCTGGCACTCCCTGCTCCCCTTTTGCCTTTTGGCTTTGTTTTAAAGCCCCAGGGAGACAAATGGTACGGCTGACTAGATCGTACGTTCACCTGTTGAGAGCCAGTAAAACATTTCCAAGGAAAGCAAACAGTATAAGGCAACAAAATAAACTTTTCAAATCCATTTTTTTGCACTACAGAGTTCTATAAAACAGTCGGTTTGAGGCGCCCTGGTAGCTCAGTTGGCTAAGGCGCTTACCATGTGCCCACGATGTCCTGGATTTGAATCTGGCCTTGGAGCTTTGCTGCATGCTATACTCCTCAATCTCTCCCAATTTTTCCAGCTTCTACTGTCAAACAAAGGCAAAAATGCCAAAAATCTTAACAAAACAGTGAGTTCTAGCCCATCTTCCAACTTGAAGGCTCAGCTACTGTCTTAATCAGCTGCAGATATCTATTCAGACATGAGTAATTTTCAGAGCAACCCTATAAGAGAGACAGTTAGAGAGAGAGAGAGCAAGAAAGCAAGGGGAGGGAAAGAAATGTTTGCTTTCCACCTGCATGAAGAATGGAGGATCAAGGGGTTGAGACAGGTGCTTCCTCCATGCTGACAGTCCGACAGGGGCCCGGGAAGAATAACGACTGACAGACAGAGCTTTTCTCCCTCTGGTTTCTCTCTTTGCTGGGGGGTAGGGAAGTCAGTTGGTGGGGCCGAACTATTTTGAAATTGCAGACAGAGCTTTGGGGACTGCGTTTTTTGAAGCCGAGGGCCAAAATGGCAGCGCAGTGTTCTAGCTGCGGTCGAGCACCGCCCCGACCAGGCTGTCTATTAAAAACACAAGAGGAGGCACAGGAAGCCAGACACAGCAAACCACCCGTGTGCCCAGAACCCAGCTCAGCTCAGCCCAGATTGGCTCGGTATGCAGCGGCACAGAACCGTCCAGCTTTTAACCCACCATGAGCTCACTAGCTGCTCATGTGGCCACAGTTCCTCGGGGGAACCTTCCAGAATCAAGGCTCACATCAACTCATTTTGGGTGGCTTGTTTGTTTTTCTGCCTTTATCATACCATGACCAGTTTGTCTGTTCTCGCCAAAAGGGGAAAAAAAAAAAAAAGTCATATTTAAGTTTGAGTTGTGGGAATGACATGATGCAATCTATGCCAAAAAACAGCAAATTGCAACTCTAAATGTATAGAGTGTTTTAGTAATTCGGATGACGTGAGTGTAATGACACCTTTTGGTTTCCATAAAAATAGATGCTTATCATTTAGTTGACCCAGCATTTCCCATTTGCTCTCAATGCTTCTGTGAGGTCATTTTTATTGGTCTATTTTTATTGACGTTCTTTTGAACTTGTGAAGGAAGACTGAAGACTGCATTACTTATTAGGACACCCACAAGTGTGTTTGAGGTAAAAGTGTAAATTGAGTGTAATGGTTGGCTATGTGTCCACTCCCACTAGAGGCTTTTGACACACTTAGCCTTAAATAAATGCTCCCAGCTGGTGTGGGCTTCACATCTTAGTGGAGGGGCCATGTCAGTTTTGACATTCAAATTATGTTGCACTTGGCATCCTTTTTAATATGCCTATTATTATGTAGAAATGTATTGTTGATATCTATGATTTTGTTTAATTGCTAACATATCTGAGGCAGTTTTCATGGCTTAAAATTATCACATCTCACAAGCCACAAGCTACAACATTGTCCAAACTAGATAGAGGTGGATTGCTTGTTACATACGTGCAAATGCCAGGCCAATAATCAAGTATAATTGTCAGTAACTACACCTAATTTTTTCAGCTAAATTGGATGTCCTAAACTGTCAAATTGAATAAATTGTATCAGGACTACAGGCCAGCCTGCTAACCGCTGTACGTCTGCTCGGGTTCCAGGCGGCACCTGGTGAGAGCTCGACCAGGACGCCCCTGCAGTCGGATCTCTACATCCAAGTCGTCTTCTACGACCACATCACCAGGACAGCCTAGGCCTCAGAGGCTGCCGCCGACGCACACTGCAATTAAGCACATATTGGAGATTACTGGAAGCCTTTAATTTGATCGAAATAAAAGTTGTTTTAGTCGCACCATCATGTGCATACTGTTCCTCTCATATCATGCGTGCCATCTGGGCGGAGGGCGCTGCAGGCAAGCGGCTCTTAAAGAAGCTGCTCTCAGCTGCAGTAAGAGGTGGACGGACCGGCCGGACGACTTGCAGACTTCCTTTGCAAATAACCAGAGATTTCATATGTCACTTTAGATTTTGGGAAATCATCTTCCTGTTAAGTTAGAGAAACACGATCAAGATAACGACTGTTGTTTTAGAGTTGCTGGGCTGTTAATGAAGTATTTTCTGGCTGACAGCGGGCTTGGCGGGGAGCGGCCGCAGCTCGCACTCCTCCTGCCAAGTGCGTGACTGCAGGCCGCCGTTACGATGCTGGGACGCTGAGTTTAGAGCTATAATAAGTTTGCTATGACTTTGCAAGCTTACCCGAACTGGACATGAGTTTGAAGGAGTGCGTTTCAGTTCAGCCAAAGCAAACACACACATGCACACACACACACGTTAGGCCTTTAATTGTTTGTATTCCCTGTAGTGAAGGCCGGGCCCGGTTTGGCCCAGTTTGTTTGCCGTCCCCAAAGCGGTGGTCTTAGTTAGGGGCAGGAACCTGCTCCGGGACCCCAGGCTCGTCTCATCCTTTGGCCCGGCATGTTTTGGGCTGTTTGTCTAAACAAATTAAAGGCGTAAGAGCTTTGAAAGATGATGGGGGTTGCTTTTATGTCCTCCCCCAGGCTGCGGTAGCTCCAATTGGACTGGAAGAATGCTGCCAGTCTTCACAAAGCGAAGGGAAATGGGCTTAAAGCATTCCGCATGTTCCCAGATGCCAGGCAGACTTTACGGGACATCAAAGTGCTCTGTCATTTACATATTAGTCATTCACTTTGACATTTTTGTTTTTGAATGGAAGAGAAGTTTGCAAATAACCTGCTTCAGAAAATTCGTACGGCGGCAGGCACTTCACAGCTGGCTCCCTTTTAGTTTGTTTTGATTGTGTTGTTTCTTCTTTTTTTTTTTTTTTTTTTTTTGCTTTTATTAATGAAACACGTGCTAGGAATCAAGCCCACCAGAAGTAACATCAGCTATGTCGAATGGCTAAAAACTAACTTGGCCTTTATTAAGTAGGCTTGCTCAGAAATGTCTGTTTCCTGTAGATTTTGAATTTAATTACTGCAAAGCCTCCAAATGGACGAATGATTGTTTGATGACGTCATGTTAAAAATTGTGTTAAAAATTTATAAAAAAAACATACTTTTTCTATTTAGACAGAAATGTTGGTATTCATTTTACACAAGAACCGGCTCTTGGGAGGAATTACAGTACAGTCCCATCTGTGGATCAGGATGTTCACTTTAATACATACAGTAAATCAACTACTGACACCTGAATGCATTTGTTTCCCCAATTCAAACTGCTCCACAAAATGTTGTCTAATAAAAAAGCACTGCAAAGGAAAAGTAGAATATGTCATCTTTGTTCAGTGTTTCAGTAATAGAGTGAATCCCAGAAGCATAAAAAGGTGACAGCTGAAGAATTAAAACTAAAATAAAAGTATATATGAGACAGTGGCATCTGTATTAGAAGTTCCCCTACATGCATTTATTCTGCATCTATCCTGCATCTACTTCTGTCTTGAATGTTATGAGGTTGAAACAAATTACGACATTGTAACACAAACCTCTAATGTCTATCAGCTGACTAGATGCCAGGCCAGACTTCCAATGGCTGCATCTGTTTGTTTGTTTGTTTGTTTGTTTTGACTGAATTATACCTTGTTGACTATTATCCAGTGGCCTCATTGAAACAATATGTATGGTGAAAGATTAGAGGGGGGGGGGGGGGGATGATGACTTGTTTTGCATGGGGATGTGGGTTCTGGTTCTGTAAAACTACGGGTTTTGGTGTCTGGGGTCTGGGTTCTGGTTTTCGGGGATGTGGGCTCTGGTTCTGTTTTGGGGTGTGGATAAACAACGGCGGCTGGGAATGCCTCATGGACTTTTTAATAGACTTCATGGACTGGGTTACCGGGCGGGTGGTGAGGGGGGGGGATGCCTGTTTTTCGATTTCTCTGTTTTCTTTTCCTCTTTTCTGTCTTGTCTGGTCGGTCCTGTTGTGTTTTCTGTCTCTCCCTCTGTTTTATGTAAGCATGTGTTCTTTGTTGTTGATGATGTATTTCTTGAAATGATAAAAAAGTAGGTCTATTTTGGGTTATTTTGAACGAAACTGGTTTTCAGCCATTGTTTCAACTGGGTTTGAACCGTAACTGGACTGACAAGGATGACAATCAGAATCAGAAATACTTTATTGATCCCCGAGGGGAAATTCAAAGGTGGCAGAAGACTTGTGCTGGTGGTCTGATTTCCTCTTTGACCTTTGTTTTTGTTGTTTATGGCCTCTGTGCACAAGCCCGGGTTTCACCTCAGGCAAAGGCTGTCGCAATCAACCGACCGTCCGCCTCACTATCTCCCTATCTGCTCTGCCATTTGTTTTTGTGGGTTTTTTTTTTTTTTTTTTTTTCATTCAGTCACAAGGAAGACCTCAAACCGGCTGGGTGGCAAATGAACATTTCACCCTCATTTACAGCTGTTTAGATTTACGGGCCACGGCACATTCATGTGGCTCAATGGCGGTGATGAAACTGCCCGCTCTGCCCTCCCTCCCTCCCTCAAAGTGGCACAAGTCGTTCCAAACACCTACCAATCAAAACAGCAGATGTGCACATGAAAAATAGGCAACTGAAAGGTGGGGGGGTAGGGGGTGGGTGGTGTGAGGGGTGGCGGTTGGACAAACAAGCAAGTGTAAGGCTCATGAAATGCACTGGCCGCTTTTTTTATTTGCCTCACCTCTCAGGAAGACCTAACCCCAAGAAAACAAGTCATTAGAATTCACTCAGACAGATCATGTGTCGGTAAATACTAAAGATTTCACAATAAAGTCTAAATTAAATACTGAAACCAAACGGCTGTATCCCTCTCCATTTCCTTTATTGGGCATTTAAGCTGTTGGGGTTTCAGCTGAAGCGTGGTTTTATTAGTTGGAGGCCTAACTTGCCCCTAATATACACAACATGAGGTAAAGAGGTGAATTCAGGTTGAAATGGCCTTAGATACAGATAGAGATACTGTTCTGCCTTCTCTGTGAAACTGACCCAGTTTCACCTAGTCTGATGTCTTCTGATTTCAGCCCAAACAAGCACAAGCAATTTTCACACTATGACCCTTTGGCATAGTGCAAATTCATATTAAAACACTCCACTGTTCTGAACTAATATCCGGAAGACTTTTAGGTCCTGATTTCACAAAACGTTGCAGGTAGCAGCAATGGATGACTTCAACCATTGCCTCAACTTTTGGTGCTATATTTACATGAATTAAACTGATCTATGCCATTATGAGCATATGTGGATGATGCCAACCCTCTGAACCTACTGTAGTAGGCCTCTGCTGATCCACATGTATGGGGATGATGATACCTGATATGGGAGGCAGCCTGGCATGTAAAGCTTCACCTGTCAATAATAAGATTAATACATTATTGAGAAATAAGCCTAGAAGCAAAGGATGTGATACATGATCAATGTTTTGATGAGCTTTTTCAAAAACAATACTGGATAATGGTCGAGCCACGCCTCCACAGATGAACACTTCAAAATGTTTAACATCAACACAATGGCAATATTAAACCTCGGGGCCATGTTTGGTGCAGATTGTTGCTGAATACACTTTGAAAAAATAAATTAGACTATTCTTCAGCTAAAATTACTTCAATACTTGCATGTGGCCACACACACACACACACAGAACGGGTTTTCTTGTTTGTTTTGCCAAGTTAGGCCTGTAAGAGTTTAACTCTTCAATTCTTCATTTTCAGTGAAATGTATTATCAGTGTGATAGGCTTTATATTAATCACAGTTGTCTTGTCAATGTATGGTTAAAATTGCACTAAATAAAGCAATTTCAACTTAAATATAGCATGTAGCCTGCCATTTTACTGGTCCATTTAACCTGAACTACTAGCCCATAATAGATTGAGAGGGGACGTCCTGATACGTACTGACAGCAAAAACGCCACACAGCTGTTAGCTTTTTAAAAAAAAAAAAAAAAATCAAAGCAGACATATTAAAAAGGCCCATTAAAACTCACAACAACATAATTTTATCTCATTCAAATCTCTTTCAATAGTGTCCAAGCTCATTAACCAGAAAGTTCCCGCCCTGCGGTTTCTTTGTTGTTGTTTATTTTGAATGTCTCCATCTCATCTCTTCCCAGCTGAAGGGGTTAAATCCCTTCAGTGTGTTGACTGGTATGAAGGACATGCCATGCTAATATTATTGCCATCAGATGTCCAAGGGCGGGGAAATGGGCCTAATCATTTCCTCCCGAGTGCCCCTGAAAGAGAAGCCCCAGTGGCGGGGGGTGGGGTGTTTAAACCCCGCATGAATCTGCTGTTTTGGTGGGGGGGGGGGGACGCAGTACAGCATCCGGATCGGACCGTGATGGTACAGGATGTGTGTGCTTAACTCCATTGAACTAAACTAAATAGGGGAGAGAGCCTTTAATGCCGACAATAAGCCGCTTCATTCACCAGCGCGGCCCAGACGCACAGCTTTGCGGAGTAGAAATGACGCACTCACTGGCGCACAGAGGGGCTGGTTTGTGGTGGTAACCCAGTTTTCAGGTGTTAAATGGATATCAAGCAAATTGGTGGAATATCCTTTAATGGATAAAGTCCCTCTGGACGCATTGTGATATCCCACAAGACAGCCTTTCCACGTGTTGAATAAGCAATCATAATAATATCTTGATAATATGAATCCAGATAATTTGTCCCTAGTGTGAATTTGCGTAAAAAAAGTTTCTTGAACAGGAAACTATTCTCTCTCTCTCTCTCTCTCTCTCTCTCTCTCTCTCTCTCTCTCTCTCTCTCTCTCTCTCTCTCTCTCTCTCTCTCTCTCTCTCTCTCTCTCTTTCTCTCTCCCTGTATGAGAGAGGAATACCCAGCTGGTCCCACAAGCCCTATAATACCAAGCACAACATGCTTTACCTTCAATGAAAGCTGAGAAGGGGGACGGTTGGCTGCTGGTCCTGAGATCAGCCCAGACCTCGGATACAAAACCAAGAGCTTCGGTCCCTTAGTAGTACTACTGCACCTAGTACTACACCTTATACTACACCCTGCAGCCGCGCGCCGGGACTTTATCACTCATTAAGTGAATTTAGAGCATTTAGATCTTCTACAACTTATCAAAACAAGAGAGAGAGAGAACTTGGATTACGTTCTTATTTTTTTCCCCTCCTCACCTTCCTCTCTTGCTGCGAGTGTCCTGTCCCAAAGGTGATGGTATCATTTTCTAACAGAACTCTCTTCTTCAGGTGATGCTATGTCTTTTTGGAGATAGGGACCACTTTTGGAAACGCGCTCAGTTTTCCACAACTTTTTTTTTTTTTTTTTTTTGTTTTGCCACCAGCCAAGTTACCTTTGAAAGGTCCCTCCGTTCTGGCTCAAGCATGGCTCTCTACTGTCGGTTTCTGGTCGTGCTGATTTACGGATGGAGCTATCTGTGCGTTGGATACTGCGCGATGTTGAAAAAAGACCATTTAGCTGCGAGAAGAAAGGTGGATTTTACGCATTCGGAGGATAAAGAGCATCCGACGAAGGAAGACGGAGATCTGCTTTTACAGGATACAATGACGGAACACATGCAGATGCTTTACGCCAAGTACAACCAGGCTGGATTTCCCTTCAAAGACGGCAACACTGTCCGCAGTTTCAAAGCGCACTGGGGTATGTATCCAAATGTGTGCGCATTTACGCATATTGATAACACGATTCGTATCAGTAGAGAAAGGGCTTAGATGCATGTCTTAGTGCATGAAATTGTTAAATTTGATTGGAAATGGGTAACGTCCCATTCTGCCATATACTGGTTTGCTCAACTGAAATTATCCGCACTTTCAAAGCGCAATGGGGAATGTATCCACAAAATGTGTGCGCATTTTACGCATATTGAAAATACCGACTGATATCAGCAGAGAAGGGTTTATTTTCCCGTTTTGGGTCTTGAAACTAAAACGTGATTGACAAAAGGGGGGTAACGTCTCACTCTGCCATATGCTGATCTGCTCAGCTGAAACTGAAATACACCTGTTGATCCAGTCCTTGTTGTGAAATGTCAGCAACCTGTTACGCTTTGGGCATGATTTGAACAGAGGTTCTCTATCAGACCTTTGCATGCCAACACCACTTGGCCAGACAATTGTTTTACCTCTTAGGATTTAACGATAGTAAGATTTGCCTTGGAACGTGTATCTGGCAACAGCCCAAACAACACGGAACGCTGTAGATTTAGGCGCAGGAGCCTTCAGTGTGGTGGGTTACTGCTTTTGAAGGTGCTTATTTATTTATTCCAGTTAGTGTTACAGTAAATCTGATAAGCTCTAAATCGCTTGCAGGCTACACTGTGTTATTATCACTTGGAGGTGGGCTTTATTAACGACTATCAGATTGCACGTTGAGTCCAAGTTTGTAAGAGTATACTGCCTCCTATCGACTGGCAGCTATGTGTCATGACATTTAATAATTTAAGCCTAATTTTGGATCAGGCTGGAATTATAAATAAACGCACCTGTGGTCATAGCCTTATATTTTTTAAATGAATAGGCCTACTTTGACACAGAAGGCCCCTCTGACTTCTTGAAATACTGGACAATTGTGTTGCTCTGTGTAAATTATCTGTTATTCATTATGTACACAGGCACTATAAACAAGAAGCAGCTGCAGATTTTCAACCTCACCTCCCTAACCAAGTCAGAAGATGTTCTGTCAGCCACACTCCACTATTACATTGGAGACCTTCAGAACAGCACCCACGGCTGTTCCAGGTCCAAAAGCTGTGGGCGTCACGGCCCCAGGAGACACGGCCACATCCAAATGGTCATCTGGAGTTTTGCCTCTGTGGATAACAAGACGAGGACTCTGGGACACTTTGTCATCAACGTGTCCACGCTGTACAGGGACTTCATATCTTGGCAGTGGAAGGACATAACTCGCGTGGTCAACCAGGCCAAACATCACGACGAGCTGCTCATCGGAATCGACGTGGCCTCGCAAGGACCCAGGCCTTGGAAGAGGCTCCTCTCTGACCGCTCACCCTACATCTTGGTCTACGCCAATGACTCTGCCATTTCGGAACCCGAAAGTGTGGTGACCACTCTGCAGAGACACCACTCGGTGGCAGGAGAGGGCTCGCTCGCACCTGGCTTCCACAAACTGGGACTGCACGTACGCAATAACACCGCGCAGCAGCAGCTGCGGCCTAGACAGAAGCGTTCGGTTAATGTTCTGCTCCCTCTACAAAACAACGAACTCCCTGGGCCCGAATACCCGTACGAGACGACCGGCTGGGACGAGACCAGTCCGTACGAACCATTTGAAAACAAGCAGGCCCGTCGGCCACGGAAAAAGACACGCAAGAATCAGCGGCATAAGATGCCCCTGCTGCAGTTCGATGAGCAGACCATTAAAAAGGCGCGAAAGAAGCAGTGGAACGAGCCCAGGAACTGCGCACGGAGGTACCTGAAAGTGGACTTTGCCGACATCGGCTGGAGCGAATGGATTATTTCGCCCAAGTCCTTTGACGCCTACTATTGCTCAGGGTCCTGTCAGTTCCCCATGCCAAAGGTGAGCCTTTTTATGTAAATATGAATGCTGCACACACATGTGGTGTGTATGTATGGTGTGTATCTTGCCTGTTAGTTCTTTGGTCCAACATTCCTGGAAATCTGTTGTTTTTCTTTAATGTCAATAGTTTACAAATTGAAGGCCAGGTGCTGGTAAAGTCCCTACTGTGGCCAACAGCCCTCTTACATTTGAACCTTAGCACCATCTGGTGGTCCACCTTTTCAGTTTTCTTGTCAGAATCAAAATCTCTCTTGTCACCAAGCATGATTAATATACAGTACAGGAATTTGTCTTAGATGCATTGGGGGATATTGGAGACATATTGACAACCCTATACTGACATATGGTAGAAGGAGACCAGGACCTCATATGCAGTGCAAGACAATAGACATAAGATTATATATATCACTGTATAAATATATATTCAGCACTCAGTCACTATTTGCATTCAGGCAGCATGGCATTATGTGAGTGGGAGAGGCCAGGCTGCGCTATCAGTGCCATTTATTTCACCTCTTTCAATGTTGCCATTCTTTAAGTTAAAAGTCTTTAACTTAACTTTAGTCAAATAGCTTTTTTTTCTATAGTATGTTAACATGCATAACATTAGACATAACTCCCTATAGCCTATTTGTCCTCACGTGGTTGGGAATTATTATAATTACTACAGATGATAAAGCCACAGAAACTGTCAGAAATTGAAACCTCCATCCTTAAAGCAACTTCAACTACGAGGATCAACAGATTACTGCAGTAGCACTTATAGAAGTCCTCCATGCATTCATCTTGCATCTATCCTGCATTAATTCTTGAATGTTATACATCAGAACCAAACTTGTAAATTGGCACAAATGATGCGTCCAATGTGAGGTACTAGTTTAGCAAGCATGCAGTAAAAAGTAGGAATTGATAAGACTTAAGACTACAATGACTACATCCAAATAGGCGTAGTAGCAAATCATGAAAATCAGTCCTGCTTAAATGGATAAAACCCAATAGTATAAACCTGCCTCTTCCTCAGGAGGAGACGGCAGTCCTAGAAATATAACTAATATAATAAATTATAACCCTGCCTAGGCAGAAGGAAGTCAAGGACTCTTTTGTGCTGTCCTTGAAGGTTTCTCTTCACATGCTAGCATCATACAGGTTTATAAATGTGTCAAGGAAAGAGAGAAGGAAGGTAAACAAAGAAAGAAACCTCTGCTTCAACTGATGTTAAACATCAGCTCCCCTCGTAGCTCGTGGCCCCAGTGACAAGATAAGATCACAGGTATTTTAAACATGGCCGGAATGCACAGGTTTCATCCACTTAATTCATTAGTTCGGAGTCGCCTGCCTTTGTAGTCAGATGTAATTAGTCCCAGAAGTAGGGCCTAGGGCCTAAGGCAACTGCCCCCCTCCCCACCCCCACAGGTCTGCTGTGTAGTCAGGCAGCCCTGTGATGTTCTGCCTCCTTTGTCAGGCTGCCGCTTTAGAAGCTGCTAAATAGCAGCTATTAGGAGGTGCTCTAACCTAGGTTATTGTGATTTGTGGGAAGAATCCTGTCACTCATTGGATCCCGCTGAGGTATGAGAGGCAGCTGAGCAGGTGACACATACACACACATGCACACACAGGTGTTAACTGCTGGGGACGGAGCCAGCTCTTGGACTCCAGCTTTGATCTATTTACAGTGGCAGAGAGAGACATGTTGGATACACACTTATATAGTGTCTCCTCCATGTTGCTCCTTTAAAATCAGTTCTTGGCTTTACCTTAAGTGATGATGAAATGGTCCTGTGCAGATTGATAATGCATGTTAAGTCTTCTGACTTGAGAAAGTTGCTATGAAATTTGATTGCTGTTAGCATGAGTTCAAGCCCAATTGATTAGGAGACAATGCTTCTTAAGAAATGCCCTTCAAGAAAACTATATCTGAAGAGTTTCAACCCAAAATGAGATATCCACCATGAAAATATGCACACCTTCTACAAAATGATTGCTGCATGAAATTAAAGTGCATTATTATTAAGATGTGAATCCTCCTAAAACCTTCACTTTAAATTTTTTTTTTTGACACTAGAATCATCTGTGTTTTTGCAATACTGATTTTTTCAGTATTGCAATCATTTTTCCTGCTAGCAAAACATTTTCAAAATGGACATGGTGTTTTTGGGAATGAAACCTTTAATTTTCCCAGTAGTTGACAATTCTTTCCCCCCCTCTTCTTCAGGCTCTGAAGCCCTCCAACCACGCCACCATCCAGAGCATAGTGCGGGCGGTGGGGGTCGTGCCGGGCATCCCCGAGCCCTGCTGCGTCCCCGAGAAGATGTCTTCCCTCAGCATCCTCTTCTTCGACGAGGACAAGAACGTGGTGCTGAAAGTCTACCCCAACATGACCGTCGATTCCTGCGCCTGCAGATAATGTTTTTGTTTTTTTTCTACGCTTGTTCACACACACACACACACCTCATATCGTACGAAAAAGAGGACACACTTAGGTTCACGTCACACACAACACGCAGCCAAGAACGCACTCTCTCTCCTCCCGTTTCATCACAGTCATACACTCGTTCACATGCAAACACACACACATCGAACACACTTCCCTTTTGCACTGGAGGAGAGTACTGCCTGTTGTTCCAGGTGAAGAGGAGACTGTCGACCGATCCGTTCACGGGAAGGAACGGATCGAGTGTGTCTTCCTCGTGGAAGCAATCTGGAACGGAAAGTCGTATCTCTATGTTCCAGTTTCACCATTATTGTCATCATCAGCATCATCGTTGTCGTCATCATCGCTGCTCATTATCCATTGGAAAGTAGCAGGGCAAATGCATTCATGAGCTCAATGATCGTGAAATACAGAGGACCCGAGACAGACTGAGGTGCGATCTTGTAAGAGAGACAAAAACTGAAAGAAAAAACACTTGGAAAAATTTCAGGAAAAGTTTTCTCTCTTTCTTCAAGTCTTGAACGTACACCCTCAGTTTGAACTGATGACTTCAGGAGGGTCCTTGTCATCTTTCCTCCTTCCTAGCTTGAAGTTGCCTTTGACCGTTACCACAAAGTCACCTCTGCTCGCACTTGCATGGTTTTTGTTACTATGTGTATGTATTTATGTCTGTACTATCACTGTGTTACTCACTATATGACAAATTATTGCATAATTATTGCCTTGGCTGCTATAGAGAGATATATTAGATTCCAAAGCCAGAATTGTGGTGTAGACAGTAGATTGCATTATGTTTTTGTGTTTAGATCACTGCTCCATAGTTGTACAGAACACACATTTTAAGAATCATTTTTATGCAGAAGAGTAAGCTACTTGTTATTTGTGTGGTCTTCAATAACGGTCAAGGAAGCCCATGTACCAATATATCACCCTCTCTGAGAAACTGTTGTGTTCAGTCTTTATAAAGCACACTACACCGTCATTACGCCAAGAAAATGTTTGCGATTTGTCCAGAAACTTAAGTTTTCATTTTAAAAGATAAAGGGATAAAGCATATTAAAAGAAGAAGCTACTACATTAAACAAGGCATATTACCTTGATATTATTACAGGAGTAAAACCACAAGAGTCTAAAAGCCACTTGATGCTTGTGAGGCATGTTTGACCTTCTTATGGACGGGAAGACCTCAGAAGGAAATAAAATCACAGCTGGGAGTTACCAAACATCTAAGATTAATACTAGTGGTGGTAATGAGCCTGATAGTATTTGTTCTCGGTATTGTTAAAGTTCAGAAGAAAGTGCCATAATTCATAATGTTTAAAGTTATGTTTCTATCTTATCTATCCTGAATTTCCCCAAGGGGATTAATAAAGTGCTATCTGATTTACAGCATAGGGTGGCAGTTATGAAGACTAAAAGCTACTAAGGCTTTACAGTCTTAAACTGAGCGGTTCTTTATATATTAAGATCAAGTAGAAGAGCGAGAAATTGAAAGTACACAGATTGGTATTCGGTTTTGTCAGCTACTCGGAATCAAGAAGTACTCAAAGTTGGTCATTGGTAATCGTAGGTAAACAGGTGAACAAAAAATGCTATCTGAGCACTTCTAATTAAAACTGCTGGTCTGGAATCAGTTTTGTCTTACATATCATAATGAATGAGGTGTTCAGGGGGATCTGATCTGTTATCCTAGGTCGGCACTCCCAAACCTGAGAGCTTTGATGATTTCTGCCGCTCAAACGACGGTCTCCGCCTTTCTCTGGCAGAGAACTCTGCTAATTCTGTTGTGGCCAATAGAGGGAGCTCAGTAAAGTTCTCACAAGCCTTTAACATTACTGTATACAGTGGACTTCTCATAAAACGTTAGACGGTGTGTTATTTTATCACATGTGCATTGAGTCAGGTCAACATGTAACAGACGTGTTCTAATTTGTCAGCAGGCACACCTTAAAGAACCGCTAACATGCCGAACCCTTGCCTTGGGTTGTGCATTGTTGTCGTATGAAGTCCATAAAACCAAATATTTATTCAGAGCAGATAGACTGAAATATAGAGGCTAACTTTTTTTTTTCTATAGACTTGTACATTGTTTTTGTATATAGCGCGCTATATTTTGATGATATTCTAATGATGTCTCTTTGAGATAGAAGTGCCTTTTGAATGGGTGGATTCTGCCTTTGATAAAGTTTGATTTGAATTCATCGCCTGTTCAAAATGGCTCGGTCGCACAGAGAACTGAGCTCAGTTTGCAATGAAGCTGTCAAAAGCAAGCATCTGAGAAGAGGTTTTTTTGTAATGGTACAAAAATAGGAGTGAACTTAGAGCATATTCTTTTGATAATTATGATCGCTAATGGAATTTATTCCTAATTGTATTGCAAAACAATTCACTATTTTGATATTTCAGAGACATTTATTTTGTGTCAATAGCTAAGGGCAGATTGTTTTAGTTTATATACGACTATTTTGTACTGACACTTTTTCCAATATGTGCTTCCTCATCTTGTGCCAATACAGATTTTAGTGATGCATGCTCTTGACTGGAGTGCCCTCCTCTGCGGTTAAAATGTTGTGCCAGTACAACCTATCCAAACACTGCGTACATAAGTAAGACTGTTGGTATAGCG
This sequence comes from Centroberyx affinis, assembly GCF_046629955.1. Lineage (NCBI taxonomy): Eukaryota > Metazoa > Chordata > Actinopteri > Beryciformes > Berycidae > Centroberyx > Centroberyx affinis. The sequence goes on along the minus strand of NW_027279008.1, from coordinate 39,892 downwards.
AGTCTATTCCCAACATCTTCGGTTGAGCCCTTTAGTTTCACTGCCTTGGTGACTCAACCCAGGCCTCAACTGTCAAACCCCACTAACATTTTTTGGAGTGCACATATCAAAGACACTCACTTGTAATATATATCACCAGTTTATAAGAGCTTCCTCTATTACACTGTTCAATCCTATCTTGTAAATGTTATGCTGTAGGTAAAAAGAAATGCTTGTACAATAAGCTTCATAAGAAAATATATTTGTATATGGAAATGACCTTTAACATGCATCTATTTATTTTCTGTATGTTGCATATCTTGTGCATTGTTGTGGAGGGGCGGTTTTCACAGACAGCTGGGAAAGGGGGACAAAAGCTTGGATATGTTGATGGTCTTTATATCTGTGATGGACATTTGTCACTACTGATGTGAAAGCGTGGTGAACTGTAAAGGTCTCCCCCCCTTTGAGCACTGGCCCTCCTGACAAAGCATTCAAAGAAATGAATAAAAGTATGTAAGACTCAGATCCATCAAGGTCTTTCTTTATAAACCCAAATGTGTCGAAAGATACTGACATAAAACGATACACAAACCAGCAAAATACTCACAATTTATTTCCTTCATGTCCTCCTTGGCAGCATTCTGCCCAAAATACAGGATCAAAACTTTTGAAATTCAACAAGAAAACTTAAACGCACACATAAATGTACAGTGAAACTCTTCTACAATTTTCAGATACTGAGGTGTCCAAAATTCAATATTTACATTTTATATACAGGTATATACTTGTAGGATTGCACTATGCAGAGGCAGTTGTACATAAATGTACAGAGAGATTAATCTCAGAACTCAAATACATTTTCCACTTGTGGCCCTAATCCTCCATATAAATGTGTGTACTAATCACACATTAAATTTTGTATTTAAAAAATTCTTCTCTGTTTACATTTTGTGTTAAAAGGCCAATCGTGAATCTAAATTCTAAACACTGAATCATGCGCTTGGAGACATTTGATAGCGCTTTTGGAACAAGAACTGACTTTACGTGTTCACTGAACATGAGTTTTAAATGTATATTAAAGCTTTTAACAGTTGGCTTACATTTCTGTTTGTGTATATTGGAGTGAAAATGGGGCTATATTTTGAGGTATGAATCAGTCAAGAGTCTATGTAGATTAAGATTACTTTAAAACAAAATTTAAAGGGACCAATTTAAGCTCACCACCTAATTAAATTGATAAAAGTCTGAAACTGAATTGTGCCATTAACTGAAATATTAATTAATATTGCTGTATCCTGAAATCACTATCTTAAGGCCACAGCTTCCCCAGGCATTTAAGGTACTCCCTCACACAGGAATTATTACACACATGCTCACAGTCACATAGGTATATACATATATATGTGATATTTACAAAATTCGCCAACCCAAATTTTATAGTTTACTTGAAGGGCCAAGTGGATTTTCTAGAGCTTAGTTTGGATTGTATAAATAGTGTATTTTTTATGCTTGGGGTTTACAGTGTACTGTATATATAGACACAGTATATAGTCAATTTACTGTAAACCTCAAGTGCCAAAAAAACAAAACTATAGTATTAACTAAATTCCAGAAAATGCACTTGGACCTTTTAGGCAGTCAGCTAAACTGAAGGGTTTCTGCCTCGGTGCTGAACTCCTCACATCATCAACGCCTCAGGCTGAGCAGAAGCTGGGAACCACAGAGTTGACTCTGCTTCAAAAAGGTAAATATTTCCTCAGGTCTGGCACCCTGCCCTGGGATGCTCACACTCTATAACTTAAGCGGAGAAGTGGTGTGTGTGTGTGTGTGTGTGTGTGTGTGTGTGTGTGTGTGTGTGTGTGTGTGGTGTGCGCAGTGGGGAAATTGCGACGTTAACACTGTTGGCACAAGGAGCTCTGGTGCTCCAAGCACAAATGATTCATAAGCTGTTTGTTGGGATAGTTGAGGGGGATGGGAGAGTGTCTGCACAGTAAAGTAGAATTTCTCCTCCCAAGTGTGTGTGTGTGTGTGTTCCCAATTGCTTGCCATCTTCCAGTGACATGAAGCCAGAATTATCCTCTCCACACACTTACATTCCTCTACAGCCATCCCTAAACAAACTGTATACAATGTATACAATAATAGACTCCCTTGGTTGTAAGGAATACAGGCTTTGCAGTTGCGTCACAAATTTCCTACCAACCGCTTCTGGCGCCATCGGGCCCAGAGAAGAACTGGCTGTGCTCAAATAACAGTAAAATATATAACAACCAGGCTAGAGGAAGAGAGACATCTGAAAACGATACTTGTGTGGGTATAGGTTAATTAAGTAAAAATGAATATTAGGTTAATGTGACACAGGACACCGTCTTGTCTCAGTCTCTACTCCAAAGCACTATTGTAGCTAGAGAAGAGTTAGCTCAGTTAACCTGAACAAACTGCTGGGTTTTGTTAGCTAGCTAACTAGCCAGCAGGCTAATTTAGCAAGGCAACTGATCTTAACGGTAACACGCCACTACTACCCACTATCAGCGCTAGATTCTACTAGATACACTACCTAGCATGAAAATCAGATGTGATAACAACAGGACAGTGTTTGCTGACACTATGGTTAGCTAACTAACAAGCTGACATTATCTAAACCAAATCAATCAGATGTGTCAGTGGTTGAATGATCAGCTCCCAATCAGAATCAGCACAGAAATGATCCATATCTATTGACTTGTGTTGAGACGGCCAAATCGTATGTTTAGAAACACAATCAGCTATTCATTGTTGCCCAAGAGCTGAGGACCTCCACTATGGCTGCCAGAGGGAGCGGTAGGTCACCCGAAAACCCTCTATAGATGTGAGGTTTTGCTGTTGGAAGTGTGCAGTGGAAGGAGAACTGGGGACAGACAGAGGAGAAGCTCTCAGAAGTCCATATCCCAGCCAGACAGCTCATCAGGAGGAGTTTCCTCGTCTGCAGGGTAGCTGTCAAAGTAGCTGTGGTCTGTAGGTCCCGTAAGCTTTGGTGGAAAAAGACATGGAAAGAGAAAAGGGTGAGAGATTAATTTTCTGGGATGCTCCCTTCAATTAACACCCAGTGGGGAAAGATGTTTGCCGTCTGTGTTGACACATGGCAAGCAGGGGGTAGCGGAGCTGACAAAATAGCCTAAATAAAGTAAAATCAAAGAAAGTCTAAATAAAGACTATATTTGTGCCTCTACTGTCATTAGATTTGCATTGTATTAGAACTTGCAAAGACCCCCTTGCCCCTTCCAACCTTCCCCCCTGGTTTAGGTAGATAGGTAGATTTCTTTACTTACTTCTCTTTTCAGTGGAGATGGTAAAGTCCTGGCTTTCAGTCCCTCCCAGTTGAAGCCATTAAACCACCTTTAGATACATTATAGAGAGCATATAAGTAATTCTGCATGTCTTTTTTTATGTCTGTGCACATAGTATTCTGTGATCTTGACTCTGACAGCCCCAAGGAATAAGCTACAAATGCTTAAAATCAATAATTCCACCGAGTGCACACCCCTTTAGTGTTAAAATTTGACTGACCCGGTGTCAAGGAACCTTTGCTCAGGTCATGAACCACTGTGCCCCATGTTTCCTGATGTGTTTTCCAATCATTGTTAATTTGCTAGGCTTCCCATTGTGATGAGCAACAAAATTAGTTGGTTCTTTCTTACCTGTGCTTCTTGATATCAGTTATTCCATTTTTGAGGTTGCCCAGTCGCTCTGAGGGATTTCGTCTGTGAAGTAGACCAGGGTGGGAAATTATTACTAGCCACAAACCAAATTGTGGTAAATTTTGTCTGTGGCTGGTGAATTTGTCTTGCCTGGTCCTAACCAGACTCTTTGACCCAAAGAATCAGGGGACTTTCTTTGATGTTGCCCACAGCTATAAGCTCGCTTACAGCTGCGTCCATTGCTTGCTTCAAATGATGGGTGTTAATATTTACGTTCACCATGTTGTTGTTCATCAGGTAAATTCCAGGTGCTAAGCAACCTAATGACGCTGCCTACCCTTGTTTTAGTGACATATCTGGCAACCAATTAAACTTAACACTCAAAGGTTGAGAGCATTCTTTCTCACTAGACTGTCTAGTTTCTAGACCATCACCTTCCAGCTACAGCTGGATGGGAGGTCTAGCTAAAATGTGTCTACCCTCCCAGACGCTTTGTCAGGTAATCAACCATCATTTTGAGGTCCTGTTCTATCCCCAAAATATTAGGTGACTGGGAAGTAGTAAAAGTGGCAGGTACATTTTTGGATTTACCAGCAATTGTGGACAAAAAAGTTAGTGTCTTGCCCTGAAGTAGACATATACATATGTATTTTATTAAAGCTTCATATACTCCAAATTTGAATGCTGGTTACTCTGCGTGTTTTATGTTGTACCTGCATAGCTTGCGTATGAGGTCCTCAGGTCTCTTGGTGATCTTCTTGGGGAAGTCCATCTTCTCAATGCCTTTCAAGATGAAAGTGTACGTCATCATCTGGTCACTCCCTGAGAACGGAGGACTATGGGATGGAGACAAAGGGGCAGAGATTTCAGCCTTTGAGTCATCTGAGATCTGTTGGAGCAAACCAACTTTTCAGCAAGAAAGTGGAGTCTGTTCCAGTCACCAAATATACTTCATTACAAATCAGCAATGGAGAGAGGAGAGAAAGGAGAGCGATATATACCATAAAGCATGTGCATGGTCTCTCAACTAAGTGTTGAGCAGACCTATCATTTATACTGCATACCAGGGCAGCAGGGATGTTCCTGGAAAGGGTGAGTCAGGAGACAATTACTCTGCTGTGATAAAACACTTAAATATGCCTCCTTTGAAGTTTGGGTGCCTTTGTACAGCCCTTACCTCTTTCCTGTTCCAGGAACATTAGGTTCAAGACAACTTACCCCTCAAAGCTCAGAGGTACATGATAAAGTAACTGAGCATACAGCGGAAATCAAAGTGAATGATGGCTATAACTAAGTGAAGGATTATTATAATATGCTTAAATCCAACAGATCCATCCATTCATGCTTGCGCTAGACTGGAAACACAGATCACTATCACAGATCACAGAGCACTATCTCTTCTGAAGATTCAGTCTTCAACCTATAGGTCTGACACCTGTTGTATAGCATGCTCTCATGGTCCAAACCTGCCAATAAGGAGCTCAAAGACTAGGATGCCCAGAGACCAGAAGTCCACACTAAAGTTGTGGCCTTTGTTGAGGATGATCTCCGGAGCCACGTATTCCGGTGTCCCGCAGAAGGTCCAAGTCCTCTGGCCACATCTGATCTTCTTGGCAAAGCCAAAGTCAACCTGGGAAGGCGAGATAGTTAAGGAATCTCTAGCAACTTTTCTAGCAACCATAGACATACAGTAATTAAACAGTAAACTTCAGATTGTAGCCAAAGAGGAACCCCAAAAAACCCATTCATAAAGGTTTCATAAAACCTGACTGGACTTCCACAACCTCTAACATGAGGCTTAGTTAAGGAACCCTTAAGGGATATATTTTTATTGAGAAACCCTAAGGTGCTTAATGCCTCCTTTGGGATCTCAGAAGAATACCAGATGAACTCCTAGTTTTTAGAATGTAGCATATTGTTTGATGTTTTAGCTCCATAATTGTATCACTTTAAATAATACAGTGAGTATGAATGTAAATGGCCAGTTTTGCCAGTGAAATACAAAATAGTTGGAAAGAGAACTTGACAATAAAGTACTAGAGTCTGGTGATGTTGAGGTTGCAGAGTTCTTCAATTGCCCAGTGATTGTACAGTGAGAGTTTTTGACTATATGATAAAAAAGTACTACTTTATAAAGTGCTAATTTTTAAAGATAATCTTAATCTGTCCAGACCCTTTTGCCATTGTGATTGTGGAGGAGTGTGAACACAATATGCTTTGAGATGGCTGAAAATACATTCAAATTAAAGCTGACAGTCTGTATTTGAATCTCATTCTCTTTATGCCATTTTGCATCCAAAACAGTAAGTGTAAGGAGCTAAACAATGTGTCACTGCCACAAATGCTATTGTAGCCCATGCTTCTGTTAAATCTGCTGTGCATGCTCATGTGATATACCTCCATGTAATTGCATTTTACAAAAGTGGTTGCAATGCAGAGTCAGTCAGAAGTAGTGCCCCCTGTAGCAGGTCCAGTGTCTTGCTCAGAAAAGAGCAACACTAATTGTAACACAGGATCAAACCTTTGACTCTTCAGATACAGGATGATGTATTTGCAAAAAACACCCTGCCGCTGTCAGCTTCAGTTAATTTTGTGTTTTCATGACTGAGAATATGGTTTGTTGCAGTATTACAGCAAACTCACCAGTTTGATGTATCCGTCTGTGTCCAGCATGAGATTCTCAGGCTTCAGGTCTCTGTAGAGGACGCCCTTGCGGTGGAGGTAGTCAAACGCCTCGGTGACGCAACCAACGCAGAATTTGGCAGTGGGCTCGTCAAAACTTCCCCTGCAGACAGGAGAGTGAGCCAAATTTATATATTTGTACCAAACAGGGGCGGGACTGTGGGGAGAGACAACAAAATGCTAGATGACTGAGTTGCTAATGAAATGGGCTGCTAGTATGACCTCAAAAGGGACAAAATAGTCAGTACTTTTGATTGCACTTTCCCCATCGTCCATGTTCCAGTGTGTTGGATTTAAGATATTTGCTGCAACAGTGAACTTTAAAAAAGATTTTGATTAGTGAGTATGATTATGTGTGAGGCTAAGACTTTGAATTTCCTGTCCCTTCAAGCTATAATATATGACGCAGAAGTGTTGTTGGAATATGATGAATGAGCATGGTTTCACTTACTGAAGTGATTTTAGAGCTGCTGGGGAGCAATTTCATATCATGTAATGATCTCGAGAGAAGCTCCGTCTAAAAATATCTTTAACGTCTCTACTGTAACTACATTGTGAAACTAGGAAAACTGGCCCAACTAAATGACTTAAAAGATCTTTGAAAATGTGATTTGTTGATTAAGAGGTTATTTTTTAGTCTCCTATCCTTGTGTGACCGAAGTCAAAAATAACAAAATCTAATTTCCGTCAATACTGAACTGATGCCAATTTCCTTTGTGGGGCAGATCTGTCCTGACCTTTGACCCCTTGTCCCAGACAGCGGTTGGCCCATCCTACCTGTCTCTGAGCAGACTCCAGATCTCCCCGCCCAGACAGGCCTCCAGCAGCATGTACACATACTTGTTGTCCTTGAACGTGCGGTACAATCTAGAGAAAGAGACAGAGACAGAGCAATTTAACATTTTTTGAGGAGGCCGAAAACTTTTGGATCTTCAGATCAAAAGCTACGCAATACCCAGACCTAAATAAAGACATAAACTTCATTCCTTTTCTATGATATGTAAGGTTATTGTTGGTTTGGTTGGTAAGCTTTGCCATGTTAGAATAACAGTCTATTGTTGTCTCTAATCCCCCACATCAACATTCGCGCTGATTTATGGAAGATTTATACAACTTTCAATTCAGTAATATATAATCTGCACCTCTTTGCTTGTTCTCTTTTTCTGTGGGGTTTACTTTTACCTTTGAACAGAACTATGCAGAGCGGCTCTGCTCCTTTATCAATTAGTTCCTCTATTTGCTGTGAATGCTGCTGAATGTGTGTGTTAATCACTCCATGATGAAGGCATGCGGCCAAAAGGTGTCATTTTATGTTTAGTTGTTAAATACAACAATGCCAGATCAATGATTTTTTATTTTATTATTTTGTCATGCTCCAATATAAAAATTTGTCACTTTCTGATCTAAAATAAAAGACGCTAAAATGAAGGTGCTGTGTGTAGGATTTTCTGTTTAACATGTAACTGTGAAATTAGTGGTGAACAGTCGATGTTACGACCAGCAGCCCCAACAATCTGTCTCGTGCTTTCATTTGGTTTCATTTCTTGAGTTCTCAGGCTTGATTTACTGTGAAAAGTCCTCCCTGTTAAATGGTAAACTGATAAACCATGTACAAAGAGCAGTAGGGAGGGGAAATAATGATGCTGCCAGAAAAAGAAAGCAGCTCACAGAGGTTATTGAACGTATCGGTTATTACTTAGTTATACTTTATTGATCCCTGTAGTCAAATTCTCAGGCTCAGCTACCCAGGAGCGTGTGATACTAATGTAATAATACAATCAGCCTCACAAAAAGAGTAAAAAAAAGAGAGAAAATAGTAAAAACATACAAAAAAGGTGAGACAAACACATGACATATAGAAAAGGGTCAGGAGGAGGGGAAGGAGTGTGACAGAAGGTGAAGAATGGCTTTAATATCTCAGCCTGTTGCGGTGCGAGTGGTGTAATCTAACAAAAGCCAAGGAAAAGCCAGTGCAGCAATATTTCAAAACAAATAACTAAATTCTCCTGGCAGACATCTCAATATCCCCTGCCATTCTGTTCCCATTGAGAAGGTGTAATCTGCTTGGGGCCAAGACTGTGATCTCATCAAAAACTAATAAGCCCTGCGCTGTTTTCCCAGACTAATGGAGAAGAAAAGGTTTGAAAGGAGCGGGGAGGCTGAGCGGGCGAACTGACTTGACGACAAAAGGTGAGCGGGCCTCGGCGAGGATCTTTCTCTCCGAGTGGATGTGCTCTTCCTGCCTGTTGTCCACGATGTGCTTCTTCTTGATGACCTTTAAGGCAAAGGTGACGTCCTCGCCCTTCACCTTCACCTGCAGAGGGAAATCACAGGGTGTTTTAGTTCGACAAACATTCCCCAGAGGCAGAGCTGCTCTGGAGGCAGAATGACCTCATCTCAAACAAATATGCCAAATCAATCAACAGACTTTTTAACACCAAATTATGTGTTGGTGGAACATAAAGTGTTAAAATTCTGTGTTCCCAGCGCGAAACAGTTATGAAATGGATAGGAAATTTCTACTGTGAGGGAAATTTAAATTTTTAGCTAAAGTTTTTCTTATTTACCCATAACCAAGTTGTTTTAGTTGCCTAAACTTAACCGTTCGCCAACTATTACCTGAAATGCCACATCCAATTTGTGGCTGTAGCCACAGAATCCAATTTGTGGTGGAGGAATGTAATTTTCACATAATTTGTCAGTACGTTTCAGAATTTGCGTTTCACAACTTTTTATGAGATCACATTGACGCAGAAAACCATCTCATTGGTTGATTAAACCTCAGAACGTGAGACCAGAAGGAACTCTGGTCAAAATATAAATAAAAGATATAAATGGCAATGACTTCTTTTTTTCATTCATTCATGTTCTTGGAAGGGCAGCAGGCAAGCTAACAGTCAGTCAGTCAGTCAGTCAGTCAGTCACATGCTGAGTCACTTGGTCTCACCAGCTCTACTCTTCCAAAGCCTCCGACTCCCAGCGTTGTGATGACGTCCAGGCTGTCGAAGGGCTTGGCGGGAGGGAAGGTGGACACCAGCTCCTTCAGCTGGATGACGTCCGGGGACAGAGGCTGGCTCTGGTGCCGCGACACCGACCGCCTGACAGAGATACGCAGAGACCTGATCCACCCACCCAGGAGGAAGTCATGGATACGGTTGCTAATATGAGGAAGCTATGGATAGAATTGCTGCCTTCAAGTGCTGTTGGAAATATGGAGTTCAGCGCACATGAACGCAACCCAACAAAGTGGTAACTACGACGGGTTTTATTGCTACATGTTTATATCTGGCATTGCACGTAAATAATTGGTATTGGTTGATTGTATTGTTGTTTTGATATTTCTACTTTCATTCTTTGCTTAACTTTCAGTTGTCACACATGTCTGTTTTTAATAAATTAAATAAAACATCAATAAAAATGCCTGACATGGATTTTCTGTACTTCATTCTGCCACCGCAGCTCAAAATAGCTCTGAGCTGCTTGATTCTTCAAGTGAAACAACCGCCACCAAAACCTACTAAAAACTACTACTACTATTTCTGACCAAAAGCACTAGAATGGGCGACAAGTCATATTTACAGCTTCCACTTGTGGACATCGATTGACAAATGTTTTTCTCATACATTATGCAGCAAAGATGAGAGGTTAGTTGAATAACAATGGAGGGAACAGCGCTGCACCTACTTGGCATGTCTCTTCTTGTCGTCACGATCAAGTGTTGCCACGTAGCCTTGGAGGTACTTCTGCAGCTCGTTGAAGGTGCCGACTGTCTGATCAAATGTCCTGGAGAAACAACAAAGGCATACCAACACTGCAACCACTGGAATATTGGCTCATATATTTCATAACCACAATACCTTGGATAATAAGCTTTTATTTAGCTGGCTAGTCCCACTGAGATGAACAGCCTCTTTTTCAGAAAACAAAATCAGGGCAAGAAACTAACTTTTTCACCCACCGGCCGCCACGGTTTATTGATACCAAATTTGCTATTTAAACATGCAATATAAACATGACTTTCACAATTGAAAGGAACCACCTAATAATAGTTAGTCACTTGTCAAAATGGCTGATGATGAAGAAAGACTTGTTTGAAAAGGCATTCTGGCACAACTTCACCCACTAACAAGGTGTTCATGCAGGTAACAAGAGAGAGGAAATTCTCTTATTTGCAGTATTGAGTTTAAAGATTTATGAGTAGAACTGATGTGGATGACGAAGGCCACGAGCCAAAACACATCAATTGTACTAATAAATCTCTGTTCTCAGCACTACAACAGTTCCAAGTCGCTGGAATTTCCTCTTTCCCAGAAGAAGAAACATTTGCCAGTCACAGTGAAAACCTGCCGGCTTTTGGCGGGAGGCTGCTGTTCATTTCCCACCATGAAGACACACACACACACACACACACACACACACACACACTGCAAATTTCAGAATACTCACTCTCGGTCGATTACGAGGCACTCCACCCCGTTCTCATCAGCAATGATGTTGGCTGACCTGACATCATCACTAAAAGACACAGAGAGAGATGTACGTCACACACATACACACACACACTGCTGACTGCTCCCACTGTTTTGACAATGATTTTAGTGTTAGGAAGATATTTTGTGTATTTAAATTGCATCTAGAATTTTAGGGTTAGGGTTAGTTCTGTGCAGGCAGTTTAGTGTACTTCCTTTGGAATTAAAATCATAATAGGATGTAATTTAAATATATGGAATACTTTGCTAAACCTAAACAAATTGTTTCAGTACAGCTGTAAACAAGGCAGTGAAGATTGAAGATGGCTTCAGTAAAGTTGCAGTAAAATTGGATTTTAAGCAATAGTGAGAACAAGGCCACAGTTGCGAGTGTTTGGCAGGGTTAGAACGTCACAGATTACATGTAATTAGATAACATCTATGTGATTACTGTATGTGTATGTGTCGATCTATAATATTTGCAGTTACTGTAAAGAGAAGAGATTGCATACTTTTGAAAAAAATAGGGCATCACTTGTTGATTAGAAACATGTTTCTAATCGACAGACTCAGAAACATGTTTAGATGGGAAAAGACATTTACATTGTGAGTTTATAGGTACAGACATAACGATGCACATCTTGAAATAATGGTCAAACATAACATAAAGGTGAAGATACTATATAAATTACAGTCTGCAAACTGGAATGAATTGTGCAATTGCTTCATCTATAGATTTTGAAAGTTGTCCAATAGTGAGGCTGCATTTCCACCAGAAACCTTTTTACAGCTTCTTCCTCTTCCTCTTATTTTCAAAGGAACGGGCGCACTGTTGTGTTTTCCCAACACTTCACCCTCATGGTGGCATGCTGTTGCGCTAATCGCAGTGCGCCAGAGATTAAAATATTTCAACTTTTATCAAAAGAGCAATATTATTCAAACAGGTTTGCTTTGCTTAGCGCTTTGCCCAAATTCCCCTCCAAAAACAACACAGAAGCACCCAGTGGACACACAGCAGGAGCTGAGTGACATGAGAGTCTGCGGTCACATGATGTTTGTAGTTACCTTATGAGCGCTTTCTCCCCAAAGTAGTCTCCTTTCTGCAGTATGTTGATGATCTGGGGCAGCTTGTGGGCCTCGGTGCTCTGAGTCACCTTCACCTGCACAACACAGTCAGCTAGTGAGAAGAAAAGATGTGATGTATCCAGACACTCAACGCACTCTTCATTTATTCATAGTGCAGTCAGTGTCCTGGTGCTAGCAATTTGCTCCAAATCATTTTTTTAAATCAAATTATTAATAATTGAAAGCAGTTTTGGGCGGCAATGTGTTAAATCCCTGGTTTGGTTTTATTGTCATATGTATCTTCAGGACATGCAGCAGGTTTATGTCGGCTGTTTGCTAAAAAAAAAAAGCAAAACAAAAGATGGAGGGTGAGGGAGAGACGCAGACTTTCAGCAGCTGGAAGTTTTCCTGTTACTTTGAATTGATCTCAGTCGAAGATCAAAGAATATTCTGGTCCGTTGTAAACTTTGTGTGGCAGCAAAACGCTTTCCACAGAGAAAAAGCACAACATCCAGCTGATCAAAGCATCTGATACAGAAACACAGCGATGAGAAACTCAGGGAAAAACAAGGAGCCGCTGCTGCCAACGAAACACAAAGTAATGGAACGAGGGATGGAACTAATTACGGCTGCTGTTGAGGAATTAGTAAAATAATGTGATTACTGTTTAAATTGGTAATAAGTAAAGAGTAATTGATTATATTTTCAGAGTAACTTGCCCAACCTATGAGTGATGAGGTGTCAGATTTCTTGTGAAATGCTGTACCCCAAAGTGGGCATTAATTGCAAGAACATATAAATCAACCCCCTCTATTTGTTCTGACTGAAGTTACTCAAACGCTGCCTGCTAGAAACAGCAGTTTTCAACAAATACTCTGCAACAGCTTGCATGTTGGGGAGTGTGTTGAACCTATACTCCATAATTTGCGAGGCTTTAAAACCCCGCGGCCCACCCCAGAGGAGGTCAAACATCCCACTTGTGGCACCGTCCCGTCGAAGAGCCTCGCCACAATGACATCAGAGCCGTAACGAGCGGGGTGTGTTTTAGCTAAGCGTCCCGTTTGACCTCGCTGACCCTCACTTCCCTTGTTTTTCCTGGTGGCAGGCAGGCAGGCGCTCTCAGACTTTATATTCCCTCTCTGGTCAGGGGGTCTGGGACAGAATGGGGTCGGGGTGCGGGGTGGGGCGGGTCGGGGGTGGGGGGGAGGGTGCAGTGGAACCATTTCCTGTATTAGCTTCCTCCCAAACAACATATGTCTCTCTCTGGTTTGGTTAGCTTAGCGCTGAAGAGCTGCTGTCTCAGATCGGCTCTTAATGGCAGTTTGAAGGCCCCCTGTGGGAGGCTGTGGCCCCTCTGCCGCTCCCCTCGCTGCCTGGTGTCAGGTTGCCGACTTATCAGACAGACAGGCGGGTGAGTCATAGCCCCCCCCCCACCCCACCCCCCATGCCCAAATAGAGTTAGGACCGGTACTGGCCTTTTATTAAATATCAGATATCAGACATCATGATGGAGGTTCCTCCTGACCACAGCTACAGAAAAACAAGCTAAAAAATCTGCAATGAAATTTTACTTTCTTTGCAAATTTAATTTATTAATTTAATTGTTTACTTATGTTTTTTGTAAAGTAATTCTTCATTTAATGGTAGTTCCCCTGCCATTGAATAGGGGGTGGGTCACTCTGTCTTAAAGAGCTGCTAAAATGTAATTAGTCTGGATTTCAATGGAGAGTTTTAGTGTCCCATGATGGTGTAAATGCTGTTTTTCCACCCTGACAAGCATACAATTCTGAGGGGAAACACTGAATACTGAATATTTTGGCATGACTATAGAAAAAATTTAAAATATTGAATATTGCCGCAAAGTATTGGCTATAAGCAGCTTCAATACAATAATATCAGTATTGGTATCGGCCTTCAAAAACACATATCAGTCGAACTCTACGCCCAAACTGCCAACATAGCAAGATAGTCCTGGACTGAATGGAAGATTCACAGCATGGAAAGGATGGAAACAGTTTGTAGGTGTGTGTGTCTGCTTTGTGGTATGTTTTGTGTGTGTGTCTATCCTTGTGAGGACCAGTTTGAGTGTTAGACCTTCTGAGTGAGGACATGTTTGGCCGGTTGTCACTTTTTCAAGAGTTTCTAGTTTAGGGTAGAGCCTAGAGTTTAGGGTTAAGGTCATTATTCAGATTAGGATTAGGAAAGAGTAAGGGTTTAGCATTTAGTGGCGAGGGTTAGGGAATAGAGAATGAATGTAGGCAATGTAAGGTCCTCACAAAGATAGTCAGACAAAAATGTGTGTGTGTGTGTGTGTGCGCTTGTTTGTGCTACCTGTGACAGTGCATGAGAAAACACGTTACCTTCCCCTGTGCGATGATGTAGAAGGTGCTGCCCTCCTCTCCCTCCCGGATGACATACTCTCCTTTGTCATAGTATTCCTAATGAGGTAAGAGGGAGGGGGGGGTGGGGGGGGATGCAGAGGGGGTTGTGTGGTGGACAACAGTCAGACGTGAAGCATTGCATTGATTTAGCCAATCGACCCGGGCCAGTGTGATTCCTGGTAGCCGAGCCCCCGCGGGATGAGCGGTGGAGTGCAGCCATCAATGATGCACTTTCATTCATTTGGCTCGGTGGTTCTCAACCCGGAGATCAGGACCCCACAGGAGGCCGGAGGGTGATTTTAGGGGGTTATGAGAGTCGCAAAATGTGAAAAATATATTTCAAAAGTTCAAGTTTATTATCATGTTTTAATGTCTGTCATGAATGCTCCCCCCCCCCCCCCCCCCGATACATCCGATGCTGTGTTTTGGTAAATGTTGCACTTGACTGTTTTTGGACTAGAGTGCCTCTTGAATTAGTCCAAGAAATCTCGAAATGAGCATCAGGATGATTTATGGAATCTGGAAAAAAGTAGGCCTACTTTTCATATACAAATGTTTTAAATCTTTGAGTGTTGAATATTTGTAGTATCTGGGGCTTTAAAGGATAAATACAATTTGGTGTCAAAGTTCGCCATTCTGCGCTCTTATGCCTTCGACAGCAGGTTGACCACTTATTTTGAGAACCACTGATCTAGCCTTCTCTCCGCTCATTCAGCCAACCATATGAAACACCTCTGACAGGACATTTCTCAACAGGTCTAACATGTCAGCAGCGTCCTTCCTACAGTGGCTTCTCCTGGTGCTTTCAATAGAAGCTAATTTATGGTTTTAGACCTATAACAGGTTTGGGATATATTTAAGATACTATAGTCTAGAGAAGGGCAAATTAGAGGTGTTTGCCTGCTACTCATACATAAACCTACATTATTCATCAATCAACTGAAAAATCAGTTTGTGATAAATAGAATAACTACCCATGTAAGGACAATATAAGATAACAAACAGCACACAACGGCTGAATAACAGCTTCATGACACAGACACTTTTTCATGGCTACTTGCCATTAGAGCAACGGCCAAATTTCCCCATGGGGATCATTCAAGTTTCATCTCATCTGATCCAATCTAATGGCCAACCCCAAGGAATGATTTTCAATTGGAAATGTCAACTGCTACAGGCGGATTTTAATTTAGAAACTTTTGTCTGATAAATAGACAGTATGCTCTCAGCTGGTAGGAAGACGGTTGCGCTCCATTGAGTCAGTGTGTTGTCTTCATGCAGAATATCTATCCAGAGAAATATGATCACACTTGACAGAGAGTTTGTTTCAGGTGTAATTCAATTTTAGGACCCTCATGAAATTGAATTAAACATTGAAACATACTTGAATTAAATATTGACGTATGTTCTGTGCAGTGAGATCTCATCCAGAGACACAGCCTGCTCTCGACCGATACATCCTGTCAGTCTTTCGCCATTACCCAGTGACCTAGAACGCCATGCCGACCACACTTTCAAAGCCGGTTAGCTGATTCAGCAGGCTGCGCGATCGCCTTCCATTTTAAAGCTTTTAGGTAAAGAAGGAAAAGTGCAAAGAGTGAAGGTGACCAGGATGAAATGTTCTCTGGGATGAGCGCCAAATCCTCGCAGCTCAGAGAACTGTCCGCCGCTGTAATCCAGTTGACAGTAGAGGACCTCAGTAAAAAGTGAACAAACAAATCAGAGCAACCACGCGTAAACATTCCCCGTGTTTACCGTCCACGCTCTTGACACAAGTGCCGTTTTCCTTGAGCGTCCCAAACCTGCTGCGGCCCGTTTACGCTCCAGGACAAGCGAGTTTAACACCCGTCCATGACAGCAGAGACAACATAAGGTTTTGTTTAGAAAGACTGTTTGGACGATATCCGCGCATTGGTGTGACAGCGTTTGAATGGTGTCTCGGGTTTGTTATGCCAAGCTGCCAAGCTTGAATCACTGCCCTAAAGTTGAGCCAAAACCTTTACCTTTTCAGGAGAGAAATGGGACATATTCAGTCAAAAGCTTAAAGCACATCTCTTCAAGACATACTTTAAGTATCCTTCCCCCTGAATCACATCCCCTTCTCCCATATCTTCCTCATCTACTTGCTCTAATATGCCCCAATCTTTATTTTTAGCTGCGACCAGCAGCTCTATAGCTCGCTCTGTCGGTCGGTCGGTTGGTTGGTCCACAAAAATTTCCCCATGCGTGTATGCATGCGCATACGTGGTCGCAGCTATTGTGAATTTGCGCTTGTTTTAAACCTGTTTTACCTCTCATTAGGACGTCATGTTCTAGCACTTCTCTATCTATTAGGTTATCTAGGAATTTATGCTAATTCTGCTGTTGTAGTCATTATGAGTTGCTCCAGATAAGAGTGTCAGTTAAACACCTAAAAAGTGAAACGTAAATATGTCATAGATGCTGTTTTTAAACGATTATCTGCACTATTATGTCATTTTTAAGCACAAGGTATCAGATCTGAGATACGGGATACTACTGTTTCACTTGAATTGATGTAGACTGGGGTTTTAGTTTTACAAACATTTCTCAGAGGCAGAGCTGCACTGGAGGCAGAAATAATCTCATTGGCTGAGTTAAACCTCAGTGGGTGGAGCCAAAGAACTACAGTTTTTCTGGCTAAGTAACATTAGACTGAAGCTCAGTGAAAAAGACAAGAGGTAAGGAAGGAGGAGGCTAATATTATGAAGCCTAGCGCTCTGCTGCTAACTGAAACAATACAATCTATCCATACTAAGTTATCTCTAGGTTAGCTAGTTAGCTGACCTTCAAGTTCAAACTAGCCATACTAGCCTATAGCTAGGTAGGTAAGCTAGTTAGCGAGCTGCTGACCTTCAACATCATGAATGCCATGGTCATAAATGAAGGAAAAAGAAGTCATTTATTTTTTAATTATATTTTGATATTTTGTCCCTTCTTTGCCATTCAGGTTTGCCAGTTAGAACTTGCACTCTGAAAAACTGTGGTTCTTTGGCTCCGCCCACTGAGGTTTAACTCAACCAATGAGATTATTTCAGCCCTCAGAGCAGCTCCACCACTGGGTGCGACTAAAACTCCAATCTGCTGATTTGACTTGGAACTTGACAGAAAACCCTAAAAACAAGGTTTTGGCTCCTTCACACAGACACACACACACACACACACACACACCAAATTCCATTCCCCCACTGTTTAATGACAAGGGGCTTCAATATTATCTGCCTGATTCTAGAGGAACATCTGCCCCGCTATTAGGTTTCAGGCGATCCCCCCTGAGACGCAACATAATCAGCTCCATCAGAAATGATTGAATAAGGAAATTCTCCCGTTTGGAAGCCGGTGGGACCAACAACTGAGAGGAATGTCCTTGAAGTTTTCATTGTGAAAAGACGCTGAGAGCTGCTTTTCTGACCCGCAGCTGACAAGAGCCACGCCGTTTTCTCTTTCACCATCGAAATACAATGCTTACTGGAGGAGAAACAGAGTAAGCCATTCTCCAGGGTGTTTTTACACACACACACACACATACATTTTTACACACTTGCACGTTCTCACACCAAAAGCCTGTCACTCGCACATCTTTAAGAAATCACTCGTCCCCCGTTTGAATAAACACTTTCTGGGGCCTTGGTCAAATAATTATGGTAACAATATACAGGGCCCGGCGATGACAGGAATAATATCGGAGCTGTTCATCAACAAGGTAATTTGTGAGGTCTTACCGACTGGAGGTAGAGAGAATATGCTGACACGCAGTAATGGTATATGGCCGAATGGTAATGATATTTTGACAGCAGCTATCTGCAACGCTGGGGCTCCCGCAGGCTGTCAGGGGGTTGTGCTGTACGGTTCGGCACTACAATGAAAGTAAAATTGTCCCTCCAATAGAAACAGAGATAGTTTGACAGGATAACTTACCACCTCCAGACAGTCCACTATTTTGCTTAGCTTGTCCTCTGGTAGATTGGCCAAGAGTGAAACACTGACAAAAAAAAAAAAGACAAAGCACAGATGATGACAATTAACTTCTGCAGGTACATTTTGGTCCAAATTATACACACAGAGCCAGTGAACTCTTGTAAAAGTACATTTCCTGCGTCAAGGGATCCAATGATACACCTTTTTTTTCAGAGAGAGTGAATGACAGCATTGTTCATTTAAAGAAAATCACATGACCTAGACTTACGGTAGTTTGCATGTTCATTATCTGTTAATAAAGTTATGTTTTCTGTGATAGCATACATATAAACAATGCTTGGATCTACTTCAGACCCCCAAGTGTCTTTCAGAACAGCTGAATAAAACTTGTTCAAGGTGATTAAATAAATGTTTAATTGTATAATTTTCATTTTGTTAAAGCAAACACTAATTTCTCTCTCTGGTCTTGTAAATATGGGGACAATCATCATTTTTACTGGATCTCAAGCCTTTAGATAGGAGTCTAACAGCGGAGGAAACTATTTTGCACCAGCCACTTTAAATATATTTCACCAGCCACCTACATTTTTCTATAATGGTCCATAAAAACCCTCTCTATTTCTTCTTCTTGTGTATTGTGTTTGAAGCTTGTGTCCATAAGCCTCTAGCTAAGCGTTTCAATGCCTTAGGACCTAATTCATACTAGATTTATTTCAGAAACCTCATCTTTTTTTTCAGTTTCATTATTGAGGATGTCATATTTCTTTCCTATTTGTCTTCTTGTCTCTTTTATTTGTTGCAGTTTAGCTATGTCTTTGGTATTCTTATGTTGCTGTCCCAATTCCTTAAATTAACAGTAAGCAGTTTTTCATATAGATCCAATCTAGCTGTCTTCTGATATGTTGCCCTTGATATTAATTTTCCTCTCCTAATCGCTTTAATCGTGTCCCAAAGGACAGTTAGGTCAAATTTGCCATTAAGCCAGATAGATTTTTACAATAGAGTAGGACTTCCAGATGGTGGTTGGTGACCTGCCAAAGTGTCTGGTAGATTAGACTGACTTACCAGACAGTCAAAATGTACTCGCATTTGGCTTTTGGCTAGTGGCTGGTGGTAATTTCCCACCTTACAATCAACCATCAGATAGGCTTTGGTGCAGCAGAGTCAGCTAACAGCAGATGAACCGTAGCAGGAGGGCGGTGTCAGCTTATCGGCTAGCTTGGGGCTAACCTGCGGAGGAAGTTGCGGTACTGTTCGTGGCGCGTCTCGGCGGTCCTCCTCATGATGTTCTGAAACCCCTCGCGGTCCAGCGCCCACGTCCGCACTCTGTTGACCGCTGCAAGAGAAGAGCAACATCACACCCATCAGACAGCAGGACAGGCTGCAGGCTCTGACCTTTCAACTATAGAAACCAGTTAACCTGCACCCCTGGCTAGTAAATACTAGACAGACGACAGCTGGGCCCGGAAAGCTTGGAGAGCGGTTACCGGTGGTTACGAGGGACACCCCGCCATGTTGGAGGAGTGAGTGACAACATGAGGAAAGACTAATGTTTTCACCTCTTCCTCTCTTATCTTTCTCCTCTTTTTCTGCTATAATTTGAACCCTCTACCATCACAAAGAAATTAGGCTTTTTTTTTTAGTTTGTTTTGTTAGGAGGAAGGAGGAAGTGGCAACAACATTGTAATCTGTCCTCTGGCTGTCTATCACTCCTTCAACATGGTATACTGATCGCTATCCAATCTGCAAACCTCAGGCAGGCCTCTGTTGGGACAGGCAGGACGTTTGCTGTGAATTGTTACTGCAGAAAGAGCAACCAACAGAATTCCCCTTTATCCAATTCATGTTATCGTGAAAAAACAACTCAATGAGAGTCATGAATTGAGGAGAGTTGTCAATCTGTCGAGGTTTTTTTCCGACTCAGAATATTGAGGTCAACTGAATGCCACCTCCACTCCCACCCACCTCCCACCTCCCACTCCGTCCCCCAAAGGGCCACCAGCCAGTTACTTGGTTAAATATACAAATACGTCCTTCGCGGACCCTCCGGACAAAGAGCACTCACATACATGGTATGCGCCTTCCAAATGCCAAGGAGGTGATAGCCAATCAGAATGCAGCGCTGTGGATATGATGTAAAGCCTTTGTCAACACACCCGCGCACAAGCTTGTTTGCTTCTGTCTAATGACCTATCTGATTCTCTTCTTCTCACTATCAGATGATTCCTCGGCTTTAGGAAGGGTCAGAGAAGAGCCAGATTGCATTCAGGCCGCAGTGTGTGTGAGGGGCTCATGCTGCTGAAGGGCGGGAAGCTAATTTGCTCTGTCACAATGGCTGGTAAATACCAAAAATGACCAGCAACTTTCACTATTAATTTCCCATTCTGATACTGGAACAAACGCAGATTGACGTCACAAGAGAAATTAAACTAATAATCCATGACATTTTCATATAAATAAATGTCAGTTTTGCTACTCCCTATCGTCAGTTGATATAACACAGTAGTGTTTCCACATATACCCAGGCCATGAAAGCTTTCCCATTTGCTGTTCTAAACATCCGATGCCACGGTGGTCTTTACCAGGAAAAAACCTGGAAACAGTCAGTGGTTTGTTTTGTAATAAACAGAAGAAGAACCGGGTAGTTAGCATGAGCAGCGATAGCCACCATGGCTGAACAGACAGAGAAAAGAGAAACTTAAACTGCATCAACAGAAAATCCAAGGAAGAAGACATCATGGTACTGGTGACACTTTAACTGTGAAACTGATCTCTAGAGCCCTATTCGCACGGGACTAGTATTACCTGGGGACCTCTAGTAATTTGTAATAATTGCGGAGGTCGTCTGTGATCTTAATCCCGTGCGAATCTGCCATGTCCGTAATTTGTAAAGTAAAAATTCCACCGCAAATTACCGACCATATTTCGCCAAACACAGAGGTCATGTGATAATATTAGTCCCGTGCGAATCGGCATCTCGGTGATTTGGGGTCGTATTTTTTTTTTTTTTTTCAAGGTTTTTTGTTTTCTCTGAGCCTTTTTTCTGCCTCTTTTCCAGTCGAGAATTATGGAGGCTGTGTTGGCAAATTATAAATGAAAGTTTTGACAGCATTTTGGGTGCAAATTCAGGAGGCTCATCTCGAGACCCAGTCGCAAAAAGAGCAAGCTCAAATCCATCAGAAGAGCGAAATCTCGAAAGATGACGAGATGGATGACATTCATGGCAGCATGCAGTAAGGAACATTTTGACATCATATCTGGGGGATAATGTCAGTAAATTCGAGTAAAATACAGACTTTGCTTATGTCATGAATTACCACTTTAATCTATCTGTAAGTAATGCTGTGATCTGATCTCTATTCAGTTACAGTTACAGAGATAAAACCCTGGCAGTAGAGAGTGAAATCACTTCAAAGGACCTTGAGGAGGAAGACGTCAAGTTGTATCCCATCAGTGATGTTCAGGAAGGCTGAAAGGAAAGAGTGATGTGAAACCAGAAACCTAAAGTAAAGGTTCCTCTCTCTCTGATCTCTGACATATTCATGAGATGCTCACGCTTCAAGGCCAATTACAGTTTCTAACTTTAACAAGTTAGTCTGAACTTTTATTGTGTTTTTTTCCTATTACAGGGTCGTATAATGTATGAAGTGATAATATACACTTGTGTCTCCTATCTATAGCTTTGTTTAGGTTACATTATCATTTTATTTAACCGGTGCCTCATATTCAAATAGCTAAATAAGGCATAATGGAATCAGCTGGCTTTAATGTTATGATTTATGTCGTGGTTTAAGCAGATCGTCTGACACTTGACTCAGACTTGAGACTTGACTTGCATTAAGTGACTTGTGTCATTCATCAACAGCTGTCTGTTCTGTCCAGTGTGCCTGAACAAGACACTGAACCCTGCTCACTCAGGATAACAGCGTCAACTAGACACCTAAAATGTGAAATACATGTTTAATGAAGAGCTTCAGTTCAGTGTTAGTGCTTGTACTGAACAAAGTGAAAAAACGGAGAGCTTTACCTCGCACAGATGCAGTCCTTGTGCAGTTATACAGGATGGCTAATTCCCCAAACGTAGTCCACACCGCTATCGATGTGAGCAGTTTGTTATGTTGAAACACATCCAGCTTCCCATCTGTAAATATGAAACAAGGACAATCAATAACTTTATCAAACCCAAATTCAGGACACAGACAAATAGGCTCACTGGACAATAGGAACGGGTTCACAGACACGCTACAGGCCAAATCTAATGACATTTAATTTTCATTAATTTACAACAGGACAAGAAGCTAACGTTTTCATCCAGCAGATCCTGTGGCTACCACATCACAAAATCCATCTTCTGTTTTCACCGTTTTATCAGCCGAGTAGAAAAAAAAAATACATGATGGTTGGTTACCAATGTGGCTGGTAGAGTAGACAAACTTACCAGTCACAGCAAAATTTGCAAACATTTTATTAACATTTGACAAGTTGATGGTGGAAATTTCCCACCTTCTGTGTTATGAAAATGTGAATCTTTAAAAATAAGTGCGTGCAGACTTTAAAGATTTTACTTTCTGCACTATTAGCTGTTGGTGTTTTTACAGCCATTAGGGATTCTTCACAGACTTTGGAATGCATGAAAATAACAATATAAAAATACAATATAAGAATTCCCACTGGGACCAACTATGCTAAAAATGTAGGCTTTGGAAAAAAGCCACTAAAAAATCCACTAAGACTCCACTATGACTTTGAAACTAGTACATCTTATCCCATTAGATGATTTTAAATTCTTAATTGCTGACTTATTTAATGATATTTGTGATTTGTTTTTGTATATTATCTGTTGCTGTTCTCAGGTCTCTCTTGAAAAAGAGATATTGAGACTACCTGAATAAATAAAGGTTAAAAAAAAATATGTAAGAAAAACAAAAACATATCCCTCTCATCTCCTAACTTCCCACCATCCCTGCCCCCCATGACAGTATGGGTGTATTTAAGGTCTTGGGTTCAGACTGGGTGAGGAATTCACCATAAAGTGAATAGTGTAGCATAAAACAAAAATGTCTTTTTAGGCATTTGATTCCTGAGGTGTCATCATCGGCAGCATGAAATATGATTCATATTAAAGACTTGATTAATGAATCACTGGCTCTTGAAGTCTCTGTGATGATTTCAGGGCCTTTGTCATTGAACAATCGTCACAGCTCAATAACTTCTACATTTTACACATATTTGTCAGCATAAAAGCAAAGGCCATGTTGGACTCAGTGTTGGTGGTTACACAGTTAGAGTTAGCCTTTATTATTACTTTTCTCAGTATCAATTAGTGTAACCAAGGACTATTTCAATTTTAAAAACATTGCCAGTTGCCAGTTAAAAATGAAAAACATGTTACTTGTTACTATTTTATCATTCCTCTTATGCACCAGAATTTGAATGATCCATGTGATTTGCTTTCCCCTCACTTCCCCCTATGTGTTTACAGTGTTGTATCAGTAAGCTGTGACTCTGTAAGCACATACAGAGGAGGAATAAGGGAATAAGTAAAGTAATCCTTTTAAAATGAGTTACAAGTAATATGTAATTTATTATGTTCTGGGAGTGTTGAGACCCGACTGGCTGGATTTTGTATCTGATTGTTCCTGGGCTCTCAGGATCAGTTTGGTACAGTAGATAATATTCTACTGGAGATAGTGCTCTACTGTACGAACTGCTATGGTTTCCTAGGGTGGGAAATCACTGTGACACCAGCCACCGGCCAAATGCTGGTACATTTTGTCTGTGTCTGGTAAAGTTGTCTTCTCCAGCCATGACTTTGGCAGGTGACCAGCCTCCTCTAGATGTCCTGTTCCAGACTAAAAATCTAGTTGCCTGGTAACTTGGAGAAAGGAGCTGGTGAATTATGGGATGTACCAACCACTGTGGAAGAAGACGTTAGTTTCCTGATCCGGTCCAAGAAGCCAAGGCCACAGTACAAGGCTAGGCTACATTTCTGTTGCATGTACACTTGGTGGAAATTCCCTTGCTGATTCTTTACCGATTTAAATTATCTTGGTCTTTGGTCCTTTAAAATGTAGACTTCTTCATCAGATTTTTTTTATTTTTTTTTATTTTTTTATTGTGATGACACAATAATTTCAAATGTACATTATCGCTCAACCCTAACGCACTCTACTATCTTCACCCAAAGTCTAATCCAGTGATTCTCAACCTTTTTCATATCAAGGACCATGATTTAGTCCACATCAGGGCCACAGACCCCCATTTGATGAGATTTTGTCTCTCGGACCCAAATCTGATAATATTTTTATTGTCACGTGATTTTGACTGTATAGAGAGATAACAGAGAAACTATGATCACAACAGTCATTCTTCTACATCCTCTAATTGTGTTAATTTCTTGTAAATTAAATAACGGTGAAGTTTAACAATTCATCAGTTTGCTGGGGGACACCCTGGAACCCCCTCAAGGACCCCTGGTGGTCCCCGGACCCCACGTTGAGAACCACTGGTCTAATCCAAATGCATAAATTGACTAGTACAAGACTAGGCTTCAGCAGTTCGGACAAATAAAGTTAGTGTCCAGACCCGTTCTTGATGTCACTCCAGAACAGGATCAGGATCAAACAACCTGATCAAACGGGGGCCTTGGCGCGACTCGGCCTACCTGCCAGTACGAACAGATGGTTCCCCGGCTCGCCCTGCTTGGTGACGTACTCTCCCTGCTGGTAGGTCCGCTCGTACATACACTCCACCATGTCTTTGATCTGCTGCAGCTCCAGCCGCTTCAGGTACTGGTTCTTGTTCAGGGCGTCTGTGAGGAGCTTCTTCACACTGCCACAGACAACAACATATGAAGAGTTAAAAGACCAGTTTGAAAAATGGGACTTCTGCTGTGCTATTAAATGTCGTTGGAAGTGTTATCTGTCAAGAGTCAGTAACTTACAAATTTTTAACATTTTGAAGCTTTGTTAGGGTTAGGGTTATAAAACTGTAAGATCTGTGAGGATTTAACCCACAGGACATCACAAAAAGATTTGTGGGAGTGCTAGTTTATTTATAAAATGGGCATTTGGGCATTTTAGCTTTTATTCAGCTCAATAATTAATCAAAACAAATGTTAAATCGCAATATGAACTTCTGCAATCGCAGAGGCTGCAATTAACTGCTTAAGAGAGAGGGGCGTCCAAAATGGATTTGTAAACAAAGGAGTTTTAGAGCTGCAGGTAATCTTTGGTCTATGATTCAAAACCTTTCATCAGACTCAAACTCAGTAAATCCTGCACACTGACATCTATTTTTTTTTACCAAAACCAATTTTCTTTAAACAATTTTCTAAGTTCTAAACAATTTATGACAAGAAAAACTTGTGATATGAGTCGCAGTTCAAATCGCAATTGCAATATTCTGTCAAATAATGGCAATTCGATTTTTTGTCAATATTGTCCAGCCCTAAAAGAGGGATGACTTGAGACAAAGGTCCTTGGGCAGATTTAAACCAACACATGGTACATGATATGTGTCTTCGCCCACTGAGCCACCAGGACACCCACATGCACATTTCTTATCTTGTTTTCAGTCTGTGTGATTAATACTTTTCTCTTGTGAAATAATGACTGAGCCTCCAGGCTCCTTCCAGCAATGAATCAAGTAAAACAGCGAAAATAAAAAAAAAATCATCATCATTTGGTGTCAAAGTTCACCATTCTGCATTTTAACAGCTGCTGGGGGGGGGGGGGGGGCGGGTAAGAAGACATCAGTTCCTTTTGGGAGTTACCAGCCGAAAGGGTCCAGAACGTTGACTATAGATCATGACATGTGACACCGCTCAGAGAGGTGAGTGGTGCGGAGGGCAGGCGGTCCGTTCAGCCAAAACAAACGAGCACTCTGGGCTTCATAAAACAAGAACAAATGACGTCCAGTCCGTTATTTTTCAGCCCACAGCCTCTCCTCCCACCTAGATGCGTCACTCCTACCTACTCCACACTACAGCCATCTGTAGCATTGTCATTCACAGAAGATGAGTATTCTGTTTCAGAGGGCCAGTGTGTGCATGAGTGTACCAGACGGGCTAATTTACCAAACACTTCAGCTCATCCCTGTTGCTTATGGAATGCATTCTAGGCTTATTAGCGGCATATGTTTAAAACATGAGCATCGGGGTGAGAGAAGGACTCAGCGTGCTTTGTGCTGTCTGTCTGGACAACAGCTGGCCCGAGCAAACCAGGCTCTCCGCAGTACGAGCATTTACTCAATGCGACAAAAACAGATTTGCTTTGATGTTAGAAGATCTATCAAGACTTATACCGAGCACAAACTACACAACTGTCGGAAACCTGCGATCTCTGTACCGCTCACATTAAACAACGTTCATTTCCTGTCCGATGTATTGGTGCGCACACTAAATGATGTGGCACAGACAGGAAGGTCACGCATTAAAATATTCTTTCTTCACTTGGATTTGGTCGTGAGGGATCTCAATACCCTGCTGTCTCGCCAACATGACTTTGTTTTTCACCTGGTAGTGCTAAAATGGAGCTTGAGAAGAAAGAGCAGCTTGCAGCACTTATTGTGTGTGCGCTCATTTGTGCCGAAAAAGAAAAACAAGAAGAGCCCTAGACGCCAAATTTGGAGGAAATAATGGCTGGGAAAGCGTAAGCAGCATCGTTCTGCAGAGACAGCTGGAGGTAAATTATAAAGAAATGATGAGAACGTGTTGTTTTGTAGTTTCCACCTCTTCTGCCTGGTTTCCTTGGAAGCTCTCATTGGCCATTGCTGCTCACTTTTCTCCGTACTTGTCTTTTGAGCGCTGCAGATTTTCTGCTGACAAAATCAAACATTGTCTGAAAACTTCCGGATGTCTGAGGCGGCTCAAAGCACCGGGTCACACCGCCTCTCTGATCCGCTCAGACTTAATGAGCGTCGGTGGCACAGAGTTGGCTCCATCATGGGGATTCTGTCTCAGATCTCCAGAACTTGTCTGGGACAGCTAAATTGGACCTAAAGCCTTGTAGTGTGCGGCCAGCTTTTCTGTCTGTTGGCTCAGCGTATGAAGAGAAGTCATTACTGGAGATCCTGAGAAGAAAGTTCTTGCTTTAATAAGTCTCTTTCAACCAATCAGCAAAATTCACTTTTAGCCCCGTGACAGCAGGGGCTCTATGGACGGCATTGTCAGTCGGTCGGTCGCTCTGTTCACCACTTTATGGGTTTCTCCTCCATGACCACAGACCAAACACTGCACCTGACTGGACGAACGCTTTCACTCGTCGGGCTTGTTTGGAAACTTTCTCTTATATTACGAAAATAGTTCACCGAAATGTGTTTCTGCAAACATTTGAGGCGAGAAATAAGCCGTGCAGCTGCTGAATCTGTCTTCATTTTAGGTCGACAGCGGCTAGTTTAAAAGTTTGTTTCAGGAGTTTCCAGAGCCGGCGAGTCACGCAAGTCGGACGCCCCTGATTTGCATAAAGTAGACTAGCCCAGTGGGTCTCAACGTGGGGTCCGGGGACCACCAGTGGTCCTTGAGGGGATTCCAGGGGGGTCGCCAGCAAATTGATGAATTGTTAAACTTCACCATTATTTCATTTACAGGTTAACACAATTAGAGAATGTAGAAGAATGTTTTGATCATAGTTTCACTGTTATCTCTCTACCTACAATACAGATAGTCATGGAATTCTGGACAAAATCATATCTAACAGTCAAAATATTCTCAGATTTGGGTCCGAGAGACAAAATCTCATCAAATGGGGTCCGTGGCTCTAATGTGGAATAATTTAGGGTCCTTGATATGAAAAAGGTTGAGATTCACTGGACTAGACCTCAACTTTATGCAAATGTGGAGCTGCCGACGTCACGCGCCGTCTCTCGAAACACACCGCTGCGCTATACCAGAATGCATTGCATGGCCACTTACATAGAAAATGAATGGGAAGCGTGGAAATGATGGAACCTGTGAAAACACACAGACTGCAGACTCTCAAGTGGGAGACCCAAGATCGATTCCCGGCAGAGATGCTTCCACAAAATTCAACGTGGTGGGGTTGTCAGACTCTTAGTGTTGTTGCCGTTTAGCCAGAGCGACTGACACTGTGAGCAGGTAGGACTTTGGTGTCTTGCTCCAGGACACTTGGACAGGGCACATTAGGGCTGCAACTAACGATTCATTGTCGATTAATCTGTCGATTATTTTCTCAATTAATCGATTAGTTGTTTGGTCTATAAAATGTCAGAAAATGGTGAAAAATGTTGATCAGTGTTTCCCAAAGTCCTCAAATGTCTTGTTTTGTCCACAACCCAAAGATATTCAGTTTACTGTCATAGAGGAGTAAAGAAACCAGAAAATATTCACATTTAAGAAGCTGGAATCAGAGAATTTTGACTTATTTTTCTTAAAAAATAACTCAAACCGATTGATTATCAAAATAGTTGGCGATTAATTTAATAGTTGACAACTAATCGATTAATCGTTGCAGCTCTAGAACACATGACTGTTGATGGACATAGATGAGGTGGTGGGGGAAATGAACTTGTGACCTTCTTGTCATGGGACAGCCACTTTTCAGAACATTAGGACCAGGGTTGGGGTCAATTCATGAATGAACTCATCAATTCCAGTTCATGAGTCTGGTAATTCATCAGGTGGTATTTGATGCAGAACATGTAATCGTAAATCATTATGATTGAATGTATTTGATTTGTTGAACTGTCTTTTATTTGATTCATAATTCCAATTCAATTTCAACTCTGTTTCCTTAGAGCTGGGTGACATTCAGATTCCAACTCCAGGAATTGAATTGGAATTTTCGGCCCCGACTCTGATTAGGACACACATTGGCTATTTTGGGAATCAAACATGTGACCTTCTGGTTATGGGAAAGAAACTGTAATCATTAGGCCACCGATCCCTCTGCACCTGACTCTATCCTCAGGTGAATTCATATGAAATCTGCAACTATGTAATTGATAATAAATACTTGAGTAATATCAAGAATACCGCTCAGAACCTTGTTTGCTGAACACTTTCAAGCTCCCTTCTTCCTTTAAGAGTTGAAAAGCAGAAATCATTAAAACAAAAATAAACAGAGCAGGAAACAAGAACTTGTTTTGTCCAGCCACAGTGACACTACATCTCAAAATTAATTGGCCAATTTCATGTTTTTGCCAACTTTTTTTAGAATGGACCTCCAAATCATGGTTGGTTACCTGCTGGAGGTCCTGTTCTAGTCTGAAAATCTGTCAGGTCTGAGTACACACGCTTACATTTAGCTGGTGGCTGGTGTATAATTTCCCAGCCTGAAGACATTGTGAATAAAGACATGTGATACGGCACCTGTGTTGACGAAGGCAGCGCTTTCCAATCATGCGCCAACACGACCCGAGAGCCTGTAGGTTTTAATTCCAACCAATCACCACACCAGCTGCTTTCACTAATGAATTCCTCCTCTGTGGCTGAAGGTGTGTTAATCAGTGAAATCGGCTGCTGTGGTGTAAAACCTGCCGACTGTTGGCTCACGATGGCGCATGATTGAAAACCACTGGACTAAGGCTCTAATGATTACTTTGGGGGCGTTGGCTCTAAAGCATCGTTCAAAACGGCATCAGAAGGGAAAAGGAGCCTCGAGAAAAGACAGTAAGAGGCGGAGTGACAGGCTGGTGGGCTGAATCGTTTGCTTTAACTTTATTTATCTTCACTTTTCATTTGTTGCACTTTTTTGCCCCATGTCAAATTAAAAGAACCTTTGTATCATCTCAGCTCTTTCATGTCAAGGAGTATGAAACCTAAAAGTCATATTTTTCAACTGTTATTCAATGTTGTTGTTCAATTTTATGATGAAACACATCCATCCAGGTCATAATCTTGATGATACATCATAATGCTTTTTGACTGGATTTTCTGTGCAAATCCTGGCTTACTGTTGCCAACTTTCAAAATCAGGCAGTAAGCAGAGAAACGCTCAGCCTGAGGGTTTCATGACCCTTTAACTGGCTGGTTTTCTTTTCCCTTTTTTAAAGATCATTTTTTGGCATTTTGCCTTTATTAGACAGTTCGAAGTCGAGAGAGACAGGAAAGAATGGGGAGGGGGATGTCATACGTCAAAGGTCCTGGGTCGGATTCAAACCCAGAACATTGGGAATATGCCTTAGATCACTGAGTCACCAGGATGCTCCTTCCTTTTCCCTTCTGATGCTGTGTTGAACCCACCTGAAGACGAACATCTCACCTTGCGTCCTTCGGTACGCGGGCCTTTTCGAAAGAGAACTTGGGCAGGCTGCTGGAGTCGTAGGTCCTGGACGTGGGTTCGGCCGACACCCCGGCCTTCGCCCCTTTCCTCCTGTTCAGGGTCTCCTTGATGCGACCGCTGAGGTTAGGGCTGTTCTTGCTGCTCACTTTCATCGAGGAGGGCCGGGACGCCGCGGCCCCGCTCTGGCTCTTCATCACGTCCTGCAGCTTGTTCAGCTGGATGCACTTGCTCTGCAGCTCCTCGCTGAGCTCCGCCAGCATTCGCGTCTGTTTGGCTAGCTGATCCTGAAGGCCCTTGATCTGGTGATCTTTGGCGCACAGCTCCTCGTCCTTCCTCTTGCCCTCTCTCTCCAGCTCCTCCACCCGGGCCCTCAGCGCGTCCGACGAAGAGCTTTTGACCCCGCCGCCCTGCTCCTTGTGGGCTCGCCCGTTGGCAGCGGCGCCGTTGCCGTCGCCGTGTTTGTAGCGCTTAGACTTCATCGAGCCGTTCCCCATCTTATCAACAGAGACCACCTGAGGAGACAGCAGAGTATCAAAGACATCAGAGTTATTGAGAAGTCGTCAAGGAGAAGCTTCCCAGAGCTTTTCCTGTGTCTTCGGGATGCTTCGCTTTCAGTACAGTGACATTTAGCACCTCGCTGTTCCCTGGCAGAGGATGTTTGAGGAAGCTCAGAGTAAGGTTTCAAACAAAAGGGCTGACGTTGTCAAGAGACAACACTGGAGAAAGAAAGAACGAGTGTGAGACAGAGAGAACGAGAGATAGGGAGAGAGAGAGGGAGAACAAATCAGTATATAATGGTCAATGAATGTGTCTTGTCCATTTATTATTCAGAAGGCAGGAAGTATTACATTACATCAACAGTCACTCCCTATCTGCTGTGATGGTAGCAGTGAAAGGAAATGCTGCTCTGGGATGCTTTTAGGGGAGGAGTGATAGAAGTGATAAAGGTAATCAAATAATAATAAACAATAACATAATAACAACAGCCTATCTAATAATAATCTTTAAGTGTCCTTTACTGTCTTCTTGAAGTCTGACAGCACGCTTCACTCTCCATGTAGTGTATATGGGGCGAAATGTCAGAGAACAATCCTATTTGTCTCGTGTGGGAGAACCGCCAACTCACACATACAGCAGACTTCATTCATGACATTCCTGCTGCGATACAGTGAGTGGATGGAGGCTTTCACTGTCTCCCAATAACACAGCACAGCCACTCTATCCTGATATTAAAAAAATACTACCATAAACTATGAGCCTTTTACACCCAAGACCGTTTAGATTTCCAGATATTAGATTGTTCTATGATAATTATGGTAGATTTCCCTTTATAGTTCGCTCCTTTTGTTTAGATGCCGAAACTATTTGGCGTTTTTACTGGCGCATAGAATTTGCAATTATTCTGTTCTCACTAAAATGGATAATTACTGGTATAGGACATTAACTTAAAAAAAATATATAACTGTTATTGCGTCAAGATTCTCTAAACCAATTAAAACTACTCAGATTAAGTTTAATTAAAAAATGAATAAATAAATAAATAAATAAAAACCCTCTAAGAGGATCGTGCACCTGCAACTTGCCATGCCTCGTCATGCTTCATCTGATATGGAAGTCAAAACCCGATCCGTATATAGTTTATAAGGGAGCTTAGTACTTACGAGTTTAGTTTTCAGAGCCTGTTTCCGACCTTGGAAGCCGATGCGGGAGAACAACAGACTTGTTCGCAGACTCGAGCATCAGTAGAGACCGTCCATTAGAGCAGCGCCCGCATCCTCTGCTCCCTCCCTCTCGCTCTCTATCCTCCTCGGCTGTGCGCGTTCTCGTGTGCGCGGCAACCGAGTTTGATTGACAGGTCAGGTGTGACAACAGGGTGTGACCGACGTCGACCCCAATTTCCTTTAGCCGAAAAGTAATCAGAAAGTCAGAAAAAAATCATCACATCCACGTTAATGCAATTTATACATGACTTAATTTAGTGATCCCAACAAATATTTTGACAGTGAATAGATGTAGGCTATTAGAAAGAATATGAAAATGAGTGCTGAGATGACTTCAGGTCCATAACTGCTTCATTTTTGGGAAATCAGGACTCCGATCTTTCTGATGTCACTTGAAAACAGTTTCCAAAGCTGTTTTAATATTATTTTTTTACATAATATCATAATATGAAAATGTTATGCTTGGTTTGGGTTTCCATTGAACTTAATTGGCCAACTCCTGTTGTTGCATGTTAGGATGTGCTAGCTGGGATAGATTTAGCAGTAGAACCACCATTAGGCTACTAAAGCAAAAGCATGATTGAAAACAGCATTAACACACTAATTAAAAAAAAAAAGATAGAACTCATCAAATCATTTAGCCTATTTTTAATCAATCATATTTAAACAATAATAATAATAATAATAATAGGAATTTATTATTCCAGCAAGTAGCCTAATACACATCGTTTGGGTATGGCAGGGTGTGGCACTCACCATACTTTCGCCGAAGTGAGTTCAACTTTTAGTTTAGGCCATATCATTATAATGGAGGGCAAAGATCAAGCAGAAAAGGACAGAAATTTGAAGAATTCACATGAGCGGAGCATTCAGCACCAATATTTTCAGCACCAATATTTCCTCTAAGCTGATCATTTGGTGAGCTATTCTACTTTAATCACACTGACCGTATAACATCTTGTCAGGACTGCAACTATATTACGTGGCTCCATGGTCATGTTAGTATTCCCATGATAGACCACATGCATTTCCTATCAATATGGCACCATATACACAGCTCATTGGCTGTGGTTGTCATTTGCAATCATCTGTGGTGATGTAACAGAATACAACGAATAGCTCATTATATTTCATATCATGTAGCCTATCGCTGTGTATGTCTATTTGGGATTTGTCTGTCTGATTTGTTGTTGTTGTTGTTTGTTTGTTTTTCTATCTGAAAGCCTTCCCTACCCCAAGCTGCAGTCCTTGCATCAAGAAATGATTAATTGGTTTTCCCAGTGTTTTTTACTGTCTGTGATGCCAGTCTCCGCAGCCTGCCTGAAGCATATTCCATTGACACACACAGCAGAACAGTGGCAGGTGGCCAAGGCTCGTGCGTCTGCTGAGCCCTCACCACCCAAAATAATGACCCAGGCCACTGGCTCCCAACCTGGGGCGCCGGACCTCCCAGGGGGTCGCCCTCTCAGTTTGGAGGGCCATGAAATGATTTATGGGATCTGAATAAACAAACTCATTATCATGGTTTTTTTTTTTTTATCTACATTTATTTTGTAGAGCTGAAGCTCTAACCCAGGGCTGCTTCCTTCCAGTGAGTGAGCAGGTAGAGGGTCAGTGAGTTGCTCGAGGGCTCTGACAGGAGAGATGGCTGTTGGACACAATGGGGGATTAGATTTGGGGGGATTGAACCCATGACCTTTCAGATGGGACAGTTTCTCTAATCCTCAGCATAGAGTAGGTTAGTATAATGATTTTTGAATGTCATAGTTTTATATGATTGTTTTTGAATGCCATAGTGTAGTGTGATGATTTTTGAACACCATAGTGTAATGTGTTACATTATGCTACAGAGGCTTAGCAGTTGCATCACAAATCTCCTAGCAACCACATCTGGTGCCATCATGGAGGTCCAGTGGAGAACCGGTTGTGCTCAAATGATTAACTAGCCTGTAACAACGGGCCAAGAAAAAGAGAGATGCCTTGTGTTTGGCAATTTAGCAAAGCAACTGATGTTAAAGTTCAAATGCAACTCCTAGCCACCACTAAGGCTGTAGCCCCTACCAGATGTGTTAGCTAGTGTGCTAATCAGATGTGTTTACAAGAACATAGTGATGGTTAGCTGACCAGATACTGTGGTTACCTAGCTAACAAGCCGACATTATCTAAACAAAATCAATCAGATGTATCAGTGTTGAAGTGATCAGTCAAACCAGCCCAGAAATGAAGCATGTCTATTGAATTATGTTGAGAAGGCCATTTGAACGTTTAGAAACACAATCAATTCACAGCCACTGTTGCCTAAGAGCTGCAGACCTCCAATATGGCCGCCGGCCAGGTGATGAAATGTTACTTGAAAGCCCTCTATAACATACATGAATATGTTATAGCTACTCCACCAAACTGCCAGATGGTGTGCTGGTTAAAGATCAGCATCCGGGTCTGATTCCTACTCAGGAAACCAGGAGTTGGTGGCAGAAGTGGGGTCTGTGGGGCTGGAGGATGCAATGAATCGGAGTGGGGCTGGAGGATGCAGTGGGTCGGTGTGGGGCTGGAGGATGCAGTGGGTCTGTGGGGCTGGAGGATGAGGGTGGGTCTGTGTGGGGCTGGAGGATGCAGTGAATTGGAGTGGGGCTGGAGGATGCAGTGGGTCAGCGTGGGACTGGAGGATGCAGTGGGTTGGAGTGGGGCTGGAGGATGCAGTGGGTCGGAGTGGGGCTGGAGGATGCAGTGGGTCTGTGGGGCTGGAGGTTGCAGTGGGTCGGTGTGGGGCTGGAGGATGCAGTGGGTCATGTGGGGCTGGAGGATGCAGTGGGTTGGTGTGGGGCTGGAGGTTGCAGTGGGTCGTGTGGGGCTGGAGGATGCAGTGGGTCTGTGGGGCTGGAGGATGAGGGTGGGTCTGTGTGGGGCTGGAGGATGCAGTGGGTCTGTGTGGGGCTGGAGGATGCAGTGGGTCAGTGGGTCTGGAGGTTGCAGTGGGTCTGTGGGGCTGGAGGATGCAGTGGGTCTGTGTGGGGCTGGAGGATGCAGTAGCTCAGCGTGTTCGTTAGGAAATGTTAATCATTTGAATGGCATTGTATAGTATGATAGTTTTTGAATGGCATATTATACTGCCATATTTTAATGCTAAAATATATTCTTTAAACGTCATATTATAGCATGTCATTTTATAGCATCTCATTTTATAAAGGCTATAGTATAATATGTAACATTTTTAAATGTCATATTATAGTATGATGATGTTTTGAATGCCATAGCGTATCATGTAATAGTATAGTATAGTATATTGTATTTTTAATGCCATGAGTATAATATGATGATTTGTAAACATCACAGTATAGCATGTTGTTTTATTAAGGCTTTAGTATAGTATGTTGCTTTTTCAATGCCATAGTAAAGCATGTTGTGTTTTGTTATAGTATGGTATGTCTTTTTTTGAATGCCATAGAACATTATGATTTGTGTACACCACAGTATAATATGATGATTTCTATACATCATAGTATATATATATATTTTTTTAACGCCATAGTATAGTACAACATATTTCTGGATATCATAGTATAATGTCTTTTTTTTTTGCATGACATTTTTTAACAATATTGTATAATAACTTTAAAACACCATAGTGTATGTTTCCATCTTTTTGAATGTCATAGTATTGGACAGTATGATGTTTTCTATGTCATATTATTGTATGATGTTTTTTGAATGCCATAGTACTGTATCAGGTTGTTTACACCATAGTATTGTATGATATTCTTTGAATGCCATATGAGTTTTGAATGATACAGTCAGTTCCACCACTACAGTAAAGGATGGGATGATGACTTTTAAATATCTTAGTATGTTGTCATCTTTTTAAACAAGACAGTTCAGTATGACTTCTTTTGAACACAATAGTATAATGTGCTGGTTTTTCAATGCCATTGTATAGTATGATGTTGATATTTTTTTATTTAAGTGACATGGCATTTTATATTAACTTTATATTATACTTTGAACATTTTTGAACACCAAAGTATAATGTCATTTATAACACCATAGTTTAGTATGCTGTTTATTGAATGCCATGTTATATCACCTTTTGAACAGCATAATGTAGTATGATGATATTTTTTTAAAATAAATAATAAAATATAAAATATGCCATTTTTTAATGCTATAATATAGTATGATTGTTTTTGAATACCATAGTTTGTTGTTTTGTGAACGCACTTATATTGTGTTTTATATTTTGCTGTAGTATAGTATTATTATTTACTGGCTGTCACAGTGTAGTATGTCGTATTTTTAAAACATGAAATAGCATGATGTATTTTTAACATGATAGTAGATGTTGAATTTTGGAACAGCATACTAAATTAGACAAATTTTGAATGCTTTAGTGTAGTATGATTTGTCTGTCTGTCTCCATGATCACACTTCATTAAATCAAGGAATAAACCAATGAAAAACCAATGAAAATTTAGAGGGTATGAGACTGTGCCATTGTACTGTATGTTAACAAGAAATGTGTGTAACTGTATATGAAGTAGGGCTTTGCTGAAAAAGAGCGTGTGTGTGTTCAGTCCACTTTCCTTGAATAAATAAAGGTTTAAAAAGCCATTCCTGTCACTTCATTTGAATCCTGCTCTTCTGTCTGCTGTTGTGATGCCAAATGAGAGCCTGACTAAAACAACAACATGGAGTAGAAAGGTCTGTTGCATTAACTTTGTTTGGTCACTTGGTGGAGCCAAATATGTGCTTAATGTTCCTGGGAGCGTCTGTGCAGGAGCCACTGTGCACAAATTTGAACTTAATCCAAATTAAGCAACCAGATGATTTGGTTTGTATTATCAGCTGCTTGGTTAACTAAGTTATATATAGCCTCCTACACTTTACAATGAGCTCTTATCTGAAGCAACTTTAAAAGTCTAAAGGCCGCACTGCTATTAATAGACACTCTACCACCAGCTGGAGAATTTGGACTAGGGATCTTCCTGCTCTCTAACCACTGGACCACATCTCCTATCTGGAGAAACTGACCTGATACACCCTGTTGAATGAATTCCCACCATGTCAGCTGGTTGAAATAAGAAGAGCTCACTAATAAACAGACAGATCTGCAGCCTCAGGACATTTTTACACTTTACTGACAGTAAACACAGTTGGTCCTTGAACCTACGACCTTCTGATCATTAGACAGTTTCTCTATCCACTGGACCAGCAAGGCTTTATGGAATCCTTCCTCTGATAACCTCTGTCAAAAAAAAAGCGAATCCAAGGCACTCTTCATATGATAAGGATAAAATCTTTAAAATATTCTTTGAATGCCATATGAGTTTTGAATGATACAGTTCCACCACTACAGTAAAGGATGGGATGATGACTTTTAAATATCTTAGTATGTTGTCATCTTTTTAAACAAGACAGTTCAGTATGACTTCTTTTGAACACAATAGTATAATGTGCTGGTTTTTCAACGCCATTGTATAGATGATGTTAACATTTTTTTATTTAAGTAACATAGCATTTTTTAACTTTATATTACACTTTGAACATTTTTGAACACCAAAGTATAATGTCATATTTATAACACCATAGTTTAGTATGCTGTTTATTGAATGCCATGTTATATCACCTTTTGAACAGCATAATGTAGTATGATAATATTTTTTTTAAATAAAAAATTAAATATAAAACATGTCATTTTTTTAATGCTATAATATAGTATGATTGTTTTTGAATCCCATAGTTTGTTGTTTTGTGAACGCACTTTTTATATATAGTATTATATATAGTATTATAGTACAGATAGTATTTTATATTGGTAACACTTTACAACAAGGGTCAATAAGTTAATGCTTAATAAGGGTTAGTTAATGCTTAATAAGCATTAGATAACCCTTAATTAACAGTTAACTAATGTGTAATTCACCTTGGTGTTCATGTTAACTAAGGTATTAATTTATACATTATTTAATAGTTTATAAAGATGACTATTAGCCTAAATCATGTATAAATTAATACCTTAGTTAACATGAACACCATTAGTAAATGATTACCAGACACATCAGTTAACTGTTAATAATCCTTAACTTAGTGACCCTTATTGTAAAGTGTTACCTTTATATTTTGCTGTAGCATAGTATTATTATTTACTGGCTGTCACAGTATAGTATGTCATATTTTTTAAAACATTATGAAATAGTATGATGTTTTGAATGCGTTAGTGTAGTATGATTTGTCTGTCTGTCTCCATGATCACACTTCATTAAATCAAGGAATAAACCAATGAAAAACAGAGATGTAAGAGCAAAGAGCAAAATTTAGAGGGTATGAGACTGTACCACTGTACTGTATGTTAACAAGAAATGTGTGTAACTGTATGAATATGAAGCAGGGCTTTGCTGAAAAAGAGCGTGTGTGTGTTCAGTCCACTTTCCTTGAATAAATAAAGGTTTAAAAGCCATTCCTGTCACTTCATTTGAATCCTGCTCTTCTGTCTGCTGATGCCAAATGAGAGCCTGACTAAAACAACAACATGGAGTAGAAAGGTCTGTTGCATTGACTTTGTTTGGTCACTTGGTGGAGCCAAATATGTGCTTAATGTTCCTGGGAGCGTCTGTGCAGGAGCCACTGTGCACAAATTTGAACTTAATCCAAATTAAGCAACCAGATGATTTGGTTGTATTATCAGATGGTTGGTTAATAAAGTTATATATAGCCTCCTAGACTTTACAATGAGCTCTTATCTGAAGCAACTTTAAAAGTCCAAAGGCTGCACTGCTATTAATAGACACTCTTATCTGAAGCAACTTTCAAAGTCCAAAGGAGGCACTGCTATTAATAGACACTATTACTACCAGCTGGAGGATGTGAAACCAGGGACCTTCTAGTTACCTGTCCTGCTCTCTGACCACTGGACCACATCTCCTATCTGGAGAAACTGACCTGATAAACCCTGCTGAATGAATTCCCACCATGTCAGCTGGTTGAAATAAGAACAGTAAACACAGTTGGTCCTTGAACCTAGGCTCTTCTGATCACTAGACAGATTCTCTATCCACTGGACCAGCAAGGCTTTATGGAAGCCTTCCTCTGACTGATAACCTCTGTTGGAAAGAGTCTCAGCTGAGTTCAATACCAAGACTGGAAAAGCAAGTGTGATTTAAAAAAAAAAACGAGTTCAAACCTCTTCCACAGACCTCAGATCAGTTCAGATATCTAATGTAAAGACCCCTTCAGTAACTCAGAATCACAGACCTCAGATCAGTTCATAAATCTAATGTAAAGACAGTAACTCAGAGTCACAGACCTCAGATCAGTTCATAAATCTAATGTAAAGAGTCACAGACCTCAGATCAGGTGAAATATCTTGTGTCCAGAGATAGTGTAGAAGACTCCGGGAGGTCTGGGATCGAATCCCACCAGACAGCAGCAGCAAGGTGAGTCAAGAGACACTGAGAGTCAATATATAAGGTGTGTAATGAAAAAAAACAAAAGAAATCACTGGTATCCACTCCCTGATACTTAACACCTTCAAAATAAAAGCACCACACAAAATGACATCTGAAATCACAAAATACATTAACCCCAACACAATAGGGGGAAAAACATGCCAAGAACTGGAACAAAATAAAAGCACAAACCAAAATGACAACTCAAAACAAATGGGGAAAAAAACAATCAAAACAAAAGCACAACTCAAACAAATGGGAAAAAAACAATCCAAAGACTACATCAAAATAAAAGCAC